>NC_141763.1:102610828-102915440 GCF_982258835.1 Parasteatoda tepidariorum
ACTGTTACCATAGTTTCAAAATTGCGACTACCTATCCATATTTTAAATGCACCGAATCCAAATCCATCAAAAAAAGTTTGTTTATTCTAAGAAAGTATGTTTTTGCTTTTGATTTTATAACTTAAAATATTGTCTGTACTAATTAATTAGTATAATTTGCATATTAAGGCATCAAATCATTCAGATAGAGTCTTAATATGTGAAAATCAAATCCTTACATCAAAAGTTTTCCCGAGTGTTTATTTTTCTTTGTTGCAAACTGTACAAATCCATGTTCTTTTATATTTCAATTCTTCCAAAATAAATATTGACGCAAATCCACCAACTTTAACAAAAAAAAAAAAAAAAAAAAAAAAAAAAAAAAAAAAAAATGCACATTGAAAATAAAAACAATGAAATTCTAGAAGTACTGTCCCTTGATGCTAATTACATTATGGAATCAAAAGTTGTGTTTCATCTTTCTTTAATCACATAAAAAAATATTACTTTTAATGTAATATTATCATCAAATATATTATCAAAATATATTATCAAAATTCATATCTTTATAAATTTAAATCATTGAAATTTTCAAAACATGATATTCTAAATGAATTATATGCAGCATAATTTGAATGAATAATTATGTGTAAGTTTACTTTTATCTCTAATCACATTTATTATTCTATCCAAAAAAATATTTACAAATGATAAGAGATTCCAAATATGAATTCTAGTTCTAATATTTTTAAATAAAATATACAAGAACTTTTATATAAAAATGTGATCGATGATTTTTTGAAACTTCTGGACTTTAGATTTAAGGAAACTTTCGGATCGCGGTTAGCGAAAAATCCGGAAATCCGGATTTTTTCCGGAGCACAATCACCCATGTATATGGTTTTTCTGAAAGCATTTAAATATTCAGATTAAAAAAAAAAAAAAAAAAAGATTTAATTTTATAAAAAAAAGTGTCACTTTTAGGTGTCTTGATGAACAGGTTTGTAGAAACCTGGTGTTACTGATTACTATACATTTGTCAATGTTTAAATAAAAGTTTTTTTTAAAGAAAAATATTAAAAGGAAATTATCTAACAAATAAATCTGATTGAAATGAAATAAAATGCATATTTCTGATAAACTTTTTAATTATTCACACATGTTAAAAATTTTTCATGAACTTTAAGAACATAAGTAGAGTAAGGAAAAACTTATTCATTAAATTATGCAATTATGAGTAAATAGTAATAATAAATCATGGCATCATGAAAAGTTTTGAAAATATTTATCGAGCGGACTAAGGGCTACATTATGATTAAATAAGTAAAATACATAACATTTTTGCATACTCTTACTAGATAAAAAAATAATTATATAAAGAAAAATATACTGGACACAAAACATAATCTCCAATGGAAAAACCGATTCCAGATGTCTAATGGATTTACTTCAACGTTTGTTATCAAGGTGGACCTTTATTCATTGATTTCAATAATTACTTTCATGCTTGAATGAGTAAATGTTCGTTAGCAGGTTAAATTATAATTGCTTTTTTTCCCTACTATAGTTGACTCTCTTATCATTCACTAAACTACTGATAGAAATTAAATCTTTATCTCAATGATACTAAAAAATTTATAACATACAAATTACAGTAAGCAATATTTATTTCATGTAATGCATATGTGTCTGAAGTTACATAAATTAAAATAAGTAATATTAATTGCAGTTGCTTTTCTTTAACCAAGAATTTTTCCTTAAAAAAAAGTTCAGTCTAATGCTTTATTAATAACTCTAATCCTTCCTTTACTCATTCCACATGATGTGAACATTGTTTAAAATGACTCCAAATCACATATGCATATGTGGTTAATACAATTAATATTCAATTTTAAGACTAGATCTTATTTTTCAGAAAAACTTAAAGATGGGTAATTTTTGTTGTTGTTTGCACTAATTTGTTTCCTCTTAGAGCTGGAAGTTTGTTACAAGAGATTAAACAATCAAAACTACTTAAACTATATTCACAGATGGTAGATGTCTATGATTAACATATGTTAAATTATTACTAGATTAGAAATAGTTCAGAGACACTTAAATTACTTTTAATACTAAGGACAACATTATTGTATTCTTTCTAAAATAAAATAAGTTGATTATTTTATGCAGGTAATATTTTTATCTTAAAAAAATGTTTGAAATAAAAAATTTAAAAGATTTCAAGCATTTTGAGTATTATAATGAATGACGCAAAATGTTTATTGCTAAAATGATTAATTGTTTTTCATTAATATACACCTTAAATGCATAATGTTTCTTATTTAGTCACATTTAAACTTCATTTAGCCTCACCTAATCTAATGGCTTGGAAGTTTGAAGGAAAGGTTTTCAATCATGTAATTTTACCAAGATTACAATCACATGACATCCTATTCTGACTGGTTATTATTGCTTTAAATGCAGCTTTTAAAAAGCATTATGCCAAAATGTTATTTGCACCAAGACATTAATCACATAAAATATGATTTCACTACTACATTGTTAAAAGTGAGCCGGGGTAGCTCAGGGAATTGAGTAATCGCCTAAAAAATGAGGCGATATATGTTTGAGCCCTAGTGATGACTGGTTGGTATGAATTCTGCTTCCAATTCGCACCAACCACAGTACTGATGTAAAATATTCTCAGTGGTAGATGGATCATAGGTTAAAATTCCCCTGCCATCATAGTGTTTCTCTCCATATAACAAAAATGTAGGTTACTTCCATCAAGTTTGTTCCAATGATTGATTCCTTTGTCTTTTGGGTTGGGTTTAAAATTGCAAGGTTATAGAGTCGAACATTGATAGTTGTAAACCCAGAATGGGTCAGTTGTTTATCATTGGTTATAAAATAAAATGAAAACTATCAATTGTGGAGAACGAAATGAATGCATTATGCCTGTCATAGAAAACTAATCATTTGATCAATGATAGGAGGCTTATCAGAATGCAAGGTATCACTTAAATTCCTTTACAACAAAATGAAAACTACTCACTCTAAAAGATAGTTCTATATTTTCTCCTCCCCAAATATCCATTCTTTCATCATATCGACCAATTTCTTCAAAGTAAGAACGGTCGATTGCAAATAAGCCACCAGCCATTACAGGCGTCCTTAAATAATAAAATAAAATTTGCATTTAAATAACCGAAATAGGAATTACAAAACTATAAAAAAAGCTTCACACTTTTGAACGCAATGAAATTTTGAGGCCTAAAACTATGAAAAAGAAAACAAATTTTAACTCATTTATATACATTTTTCAAAGATATTGTTTGCGTCATTTACTAAATGTCATGAAATCAACTGGAAATTACTGAAAAAAAATTCTTTATGAAAACTTGCTTTAAATCTTATTAAAGAGTAGAAAAATCAATAAAACTTAAAGAAATGAGAAGAAAAAACCTTAAAGATATTAAATTCACATTTTTCAGTTACATTATTTGCGTTAATACTAAATGTCATAAAATCAACTAGAAATTACTGGGGGAAAAAAATCCTCCATGAAAATTTGCTATGTTTCTCATAAGAGAGTAGAAAATCATTAAAACTTAGAGAAATGTGATGAAAAATCATTAAAGCTATCAAATTCACATGTTTCTTCTATAATATTGTAAATATAAAATGTCATTAAAAGCTTCAAAAATTACAGAAAAAAAATCCTCCATCAAAACTTGCTTATTAAATAGATAAAAAAATCATAACTTAGAGAAACACAATGAAAAATCCTAAAAGATATCAAATTGACATTTTTCAATAATATTGTTTGTCTCAATACAAAATATCATAAAATCTACAAGAAATTACTGAAAAAAAATCTGCCATTAAAACTTGTTTTGTTTCTTATTAAAGAATAGGAAAAAATCTTAAAATTTAGGGAAATGTGATGAAAAAATCCTAAAATTATCAAACTCATCATTAATGGGTTAAGACAAATTTTTGGAAGTTTTTCATTTGCTTTAAAAACTTCTAAAATTGATAAAAATTACACTACAGAAAAACCTAAATTAGAAAATAAAAAATGAATGAACCTGAATGGTGCAGACGTATCATTTTGACGAGACCTCAACTCCCTTTCACTCACGGGATACCAACGAAAATGTAAATCCCAATTGAAGGCTCCCCAATGCAGTTCAAAGCTTCGAATATAAGCAAATGTTTCATCATGAATAATATCGATAACTGGACAAACTACATGCTTCCTGAAAAGAAAAACTTATTCAAACGAAGTGATAGACAATTACGTTAAAAACTGTCAATAGTTCGTTTTCTCCTTTGCCATTGGGAACATTTTATTTGAAGTTAAATCATGCTTGAAATTTTTACAACCATAATTAAGGTTTTTATAATGTTTCATCCATAAAAAAATATAACCAGAATTATTGAAACTATTAATTGGTTTTTCTAAAAAACATTAATTAAGATTATTATTTGCTATATTATACCTATTCAGATCATATTACAAGTAATGGTATGTTAATTGTTATCCATCTGAATATTGATTTTAATTCTTTTATGCTGTCATTTAAGTAAATTTTTTTAGCTTAAGTAAAATTAAAGTGGTTGCCAATAATTGTCTGATCTCACCTTGTGAAATTTTTTGTTCGATTCCGAATATTTATTGTTAAAACTTATATTTGCAGTTTAATTTGAATGAACCTGAATAACCACTCTGAATGATCTTCATATTTCAGGGTCCCGCAGTGGACTGATCGTTAAGACACGGTTCCCAGCAGATCACCGAAGTCAAGCATCACTGGCTACGGTCAGTGTGCGGGTGGGTGACCACTTGGATCAGTCTGCGTAGGGACCGAGGGTGTGCGGTATTGGTCCTCGTTAAACTGTGCTACCGTAAAGTGCTCGACTTCGCGCGCAGGTCGTCGGGCTACCGAAGCGGGGGTGCCGTCCCCTCCGCAGAGGATCAAAATTGTGATGGCATGTCTTCGGATCATCCTCCGGGATGTTTCCCAGACCGTCGCCAATAGCCCATTGTGCAGCTCTAGTGCGGCGTAAATTAACAACAACAACAACAACAATCATATTTCAGGACTCAATATTACTGTTTCAAAATAATGCAGTGCAGACGATATTTTAAGTTATGAAGTCAGACACAAAAAAAAAAAAAAAAAATACTTTATCTCAATAAAAATATTGTTTTTGATTCATTAGGATTTCTGACCCCTAAAATACAGAAGGTAGTCCCAATTTGAAAAATAAGGTCCACGCAATTTGGTTGGGAAAACGATCCCGCTAATTTTGGACCCGTTAATGTTAATTTTACTTTTTGCATATTTCGTCATATCTCAAGAACTTTTAAAAAATTATGTCAAAAATTGTACGCTTTACAATTTAAAAATGTTTCAACTATTATTAAATAAAATTATATAATTAGCTGATAATTAATAATTAAATTAATAATTAGCTGAGTACCCGTCCGTGGTATAAAAAAAATATAACCCCAATTACTAAGTACTGAACAATACTACAAAATCAGGCACAAAACTGAAAGACATATTCTGACACAATTAAAGTGCCTAGTGGAAGAACCAGGTGAGTGACATTTTAAGGGGTATTTATGAATCAGTGAAAGGTGTTACTTCAATATGGGTGTATTTAATGAAATGTTAAATTGTTTTTTCTCTTTCCCTTTAATCTTGACATAACTTATCCACATTACTTTTTCTCATACTTACATAATTTTTATTTTAAAATTAGTCATTGGTAAATAAAATAAGGCATAGTATTATTAATCTCGCTTTCTAATAAATCGGTAAAAAAGTAGCTTTACTTATAAAAATACTTATTTTCTTACCCTGATTATAGAAACTCTGAAAATTTCCATTAAGTTCTTCAATTAAGCAAAAATAATTTTTTTATTCATTACTATTTGTTACCCTTCCCACTGTCTTTACGTTATTATATTAAGAAAAATGTTGCATTATTAGAATTTTTATAGTTCATCTCATCAGAACAAAAATTTAACATACTTAGCATGGTAATATAGCTCGTGGCCAACTCATAGTCAAAATTTACCGCTATCAAGTAATTTTTTGTGATACAGACCCTTTCAAGAGGATATAAGACACTTATTTCTATAATACCGATTTTATTATTGCTGCAGTATTGGTACAGTTTTAATAATTACCAAATACACTGGTGGACAAATTTAAGAGACGGAAAGCATTTTCGCACATTTCTATGACGCTATATTCTTCTATGACGCTATTTCTGGACGGTTATTGATATGGAGGGAACCTGGAACCCGATACCATCTCAGCAACATTATCAAAAGGGACCATTATGCTGGTGGAGGACTCATGGTTTGGGCAGGTATCATGCAAGATACCCGCACACCGCTCCATGTGTTTGACAATGGTTACGTGAATGCCCAGAGGTACAGGCAGGAGGTCCTAGAGCCCTATGTGAGTCTTTTCACTGGCACTGTTGGTCCCGAGTTCATTTTTATGGACGACAATGCGCGACCACATAGGGCTCTCATGGTTTATGAGTATCTGGAAAGCGAGGATATTCAACGAATGGATTGGCCACTCAAATCCCTTGACCTGAATCCTATTGAACATGCTTGGGATGCTCTTGGGACAGCTATTGTGATGCGCCAATCTACCCCCAGAACCATTCTGGAGTTAAAAATTGCTCTGGTGGAAGAATGGGAGGGTCTTCCACAAGTCCTCCTTAACTCCCTTATTAACAGCATGCATACTCGTTGTGCATGCTGTCTGTCTGTCAGGGGTGATCATACACCATACTAGAGGTAACACACACTGTACAAGCCTCATTTTTATTGTCATCTTTTATCCTTAAGTTCAGACTACATTGGATTTATTGGCAATAGGTCTTGCCAGTGAATAGCACTTTCATTTTTGCTTTGCATACTTTATTATCATGGAATAAGCTATATCCATACCAAATTTCATTTATTTATATTCAGTATTTTTTGAGATATTTGGGAAAATGTCTTCCATCTCTTAATTTTGTCAACCAGTATATATCAGTATTATACTTTATACCTACATTAGTATATTTGGTATTTATTGCAAAACCCTTCAACATTTAAGTTTTGTGCGAAATTCATTTATCAATCATAGCAAACTAAAGCCGAAATTTAAAAAACAAATATTCTTATAAGACCATGACAAAGGCTTTGTAGCATGTTCATTTCTCTATCGATCTTTAATAAATTTTTTAAAATATTTATAAGTAGTGTCAGAAAAAAGTTTTTTTTTAAAATTCCTATTCATTAAAATATTAATACACTATCCTTGCTACCACAGGAAAAAACTTTTTTGAAACTATGACAAATCTTTCGTAAAATTCTTATTAAAACTCAGCTAATTACCATAAAACCAGTAGATCATATTACAGAAATTAATTATGGTTTAACTTGGTGGCGAAATATGCACAAAGTTAAATTAATATTAAGAAGTCCGAACCAAGCTATGGGGACCATATTTTCGAAATTGTGGCAAAATTTTTGAGAAAAAGGTATGTTTATTCAGATAAAGTAGGATTTTGTGCCTGATTTCATAACTTAAGATATCGTCTACACTAATTAATTACATATTTTAGGTCACCCTGTCAAACCATTAGGATTGAGTCCTAGAACATTAAGATCTGATTATTAGATCAAAAGCATTCAGAGTTGTCTGTTTTTATTGCTTTTTTATTTGTATCTATTTTTCGTATATTTCTAATAGCTAATAATCATTTTTTACTACAAAATTTTGCTGACAATTGTCAAAAACTAGGTCATGATTGTTAAAACCAGATAATACCATCAATTGTCAAAAACTTGCTCACCCTAGATAGAAGGATACAATTCCTAAATAACTATAGGAAATGGGGAATAAATATCCAGTATAAACTAAACAGTAAATTATATAATGAGATTTATTTGTTAGATTTATAAGTCCTGGTTTATATTTTTAAGAGAGAAAAAAAAAACAACAACAACATGATTATATCAAGGAAGCACAACCTTTTCTGATAGTGGGCCACAAAAATTAAAAAATGCCATATTGGAGGTAAACAAGAATAAGATCATAAACTGTAATGGTAAAATATTCTAATATAAACTAAAATATATACATGCTGTAACAAACAAAATTCATAAGAAATTAAATTTTCTTGCATTGAACCCATAGCCATTAATAAAACATGAAAAGGGAAATGATTACCAGTAAATCCAGTGTTGCACTAAGACAATAAGTGAATTGAAAATCAGGAGCACCAAATAACAAAAAAAATTGTTTTTGTAATAAACTAGTTAAATAAATATTTTTCTTCGTATGAATTTTTTATCAATATTTTATTTAATAACCATCATAGAACAGCCACCCAATTTTTTCGGATTTACGACTACTGATGCTCCATTCCGTAGCTTTGCAATTTTGAATCCAATCCAGAAGATAAGGGAACTCCTGGATTCGTGGAGGATTTTTGATAGAACTAAGACACATTTGAATTACATGAAGAGGAAAAACTCCCATAATCAGCCTGACCGCTAAAGGATTTAAACCCATGATCCGTCAACACTGAGGATATTTTATGTCTTATTAATAATTAAAGAAAAGCCAAGTTCTAAACTTCAAATGACATATTTAGCCACAGGTTGCATATCCTTTGATACAATAATCTCACTTCTGATTATTAAAATCAATCAAAATACCTGTCTTCAGTAATACTAGCCAGTAATGGTTCAAGCCATCCTTCTGAACATTCACAGTGTGCATCCAAAAAAGTTAGAACATCGCCGGAGGCAACATCCGCACCAAGGAGTCTAGCTCGGATCAACCCAGTGCGATTGGCAGATCGGATGATTTTCACAGGAACAGGAAGATGGGCAACATAATTATCAAGACTCTTTTTTAAAAAGGCTTTCATGTAAAAGAATAAAAATCACTCAATTCATAATTTTTATTTATTTTTCTAATCATTATCAATCAAGACATTATTATCAATAAAGACATAGTTTCCACACTATACCCCAATAAAATCCACACTATACCCTAATAAAATATATTCTATAGTTATAAACTAATTCAGAAATTTCATTTCAAAAAATGAATAATAGAATTAATTTAATAACAGTAAGGTAGATGCGGAGAATTTTGAAATATTTTATAGTTCTTTTATTTTACAAATTTTATTATGTTTTTTAACATATATTATTCTATTTACATTTATTTGTTATTCTATTTTATTTGTTTCACTGTTTTATACTTAGAAACATACATATTGATGGGCATTAGATAAATATACTAAAGATAAATAGATAAATATACTTAAATTTATGCTTGCAATATGTTCAATTCTTATATTTCAAATTTAAGATATTCTATTGCAACAATTTGTACATCTTTACCACATAAAGCTCTTACAAAAAAAAAAGCTAAAAAAATTGAATAACCTATTGAAAATTCAAATATTTTCAATACACATTTTCAGGTGAAAACTTAGATTAAAAAGCTGAATTTAATTCTTCTTTAATTAGAATGACAACAAAAAATATTTCACCCATGAGCTATGAATTAGAATCCCTAAAAAGAAAAGTTAAATGGTAAGTAAATAAAAAGACAAAATGATCCTTAAATAATGGAGATGTCTCATTTATACTTTAACAAGTTTTTTCTTATTTTTCATTTAAAGTTATTAAGATAGTTAAGTAGTAACTTTGTTTCAAGTTTCAAAGATTGAGGTATACTTAAATAAACAAAAAAAATACATCATTGGGAAAGAAAATCCCATATTATACATACAGTGATCTCTCACTTATGCACGCTCTCTTTTATACGTGTTTCATACATATGCGCGCTTTTCAAGCAGTCCTGGTTGGGGATATAGAAAAACAGTGATAACTTTTATTGATTTATGCCCTGCTCTTAAAAACCACCCCTCACTTATGCACAGCACAAAAACTTCCTCACTTTGAAAATGAGGAGTCTCAAGTTAATACCATATTGCTAATCATAAGAATTTTCATCCTTTTGTCATGTTTCTCTTGGAATGCTCTCTTTTTACTTATCTTCTTTGTGCGTTCAACCCTCATTTTAAGGCCTTAGATGACTCCCTACTGCTTACCTCTTTTATCCCTTACCCCTATTGTTCGAATTTCAGGAACTCATTTCCCTTAAAGATGCTGTTACGTTTTGAAATAAGAATTAGATAAATTTTGTATTATGGAGAATTAGGTAAAAGCGTTTTCTTATGTCTTCAATAACTTTTAACTTGTGTAATAGAACTCTAGTTTATGTTTAGAAATATGTAGAATAATTTTGTTTTTCTTTTTAAGAATTTGGTTTAATAAAAGATAGGAGTGGAAGAAATAGGGCATATTTCTTGCCGTACTCAACATTGTGGTGACCCGGACGTGATAATGCACAAGTAGGAGTGATTGAGATCAGCAAAACTCCAATTAAAACCAATTAAAGATGTTAGTACAATAACCACGTGACATTGTCGACTAACTAAAGATAATTCGTTGGTGTTCAGATCAAAGTCATGTTGATTGTGTTTTTCGATGCAGATGGAATTGTTCATCATGAGTAGCTCCCCAGGGCCAGACAGTGAACAAGGAATTCTACTTGGACGTCATGAGGAGATTAAGAGAGGCTGTTCGTAGAAAACGATCGGTGTTGTGGGCGTCCTATCGCTGGATGTTTCATCATGACGGAGCCCCAGCGCACACCAGCACAATCTTGTGCAGCAGTTCCTGACAAAACACGGAACAATCCAAGTAGCACATCCTCCCTACTCCATGACACCTCCAGACATGACACCTCCAGATTTCTTCCTCTTTCCCAAGATCAAGAACACCTTAAAAGGACACCGGTTTCAGGACATTGAAACCATAAAACAGAATTCGACGCAGCAGCTTCAGGCCATCCCAAAGTCTGAGTTCCAGAAATGTTTTGAGGACTGGAAACATCGTTGGGCCAAGTGTGTTACTGCCAATGGAGCATATTTCGAAGGAGATTGACTCAAAACCAGTTTATGTATGTATGTTTTTGCATAATAAATTCAGTCTCGATACTTTCTGTACAGCCCTCGTATATATAGCACAATAAATAAATATAAAAAGGACAAAAAATGAGAAAAACAATAAGTTTTATTTACTGCACATAAGCTGTCTATTGTCTTTTCCCCTCATTTATAAATATAACCATATATATATATATACATATATATATAGTTTTTCTTAATTTTCTTTGTGTTTTTTTTGTATTTATTTATTATGCTATATATATATATATATATATATATATATAGTTTTTCTTAATTTTCTTTCTGCTTTTTTTGTATTTATTATGCTACATATATATGTAACATAAAAAGCTTCTATTAATTTTTTTATGTTAAGATTCTTTGTTGCAAAACTTCATCCTAATTAATTATTCTAATCGAAATACTTCTCACACTTTTAAAAGCCACATCCTGTTCTTAAATCTATTTTTGGCTGAAGTATGCATTTAATTAAAAGCAGGACACTTTTTCCTTTGCTTTCTGTGGGAAATGCTCGACCCATTTGATAAACCAATTACAATTACTAAGATTTCCCTCTTTCCCTAAATTGAAACAATTTACGGATTTTACTTTGCAAGATTTTCCCTAGCATATAATCGAGGAGCACAACTTTTCGTGTTCACTTTAACACACTCTCATGACTGCTCTGACTAATAAATAAATTTTGTACCCTCCTTCCCGGCCTAAGACCAGTTTCAATCCTTCCACTTGGCAACGACGTTATATATATATATATATATATATATATATATATATATATATATATATATATATATATATATATATATATATATATATATATATATATATATATATATATATATATATACATATATATATGTAATGTTATGCCTTTAAAGGCTAGATAACTGAAGAGACTTAGGCTACTACTTTTAAAAAGGCATTTTCTTATGTTATATGGAATGTGGAAAACAGTGTTTGTGGGATATTTACATTGATGGTTTCCCCATTTCAGGGATGTCTGGCTTTTGGCCCAGATTTATCTAGCCATGGAAATATGAAAAAATATACACATTTTTGGCTGTCCCGAGATTTTAAAGGGAGCTTCTGAGAGGGAGTGGTTGCAAGGATCTTCTTATCTTCATGAAACCCCATTCAATTGATAAAATTTAGAGATTTTGATTCACTAAAAAGATAGCGCCGTTCTGGTTCTGGGAAATTTTTGGGACTATCTTATTGTGTACTTCCTCGACGAATAATTGCCCATTAACTTCAGAAAATAATCTTTTATCTGGTTCATCTTGACTTTTTATGGCTCTTTGTGAGAAACCGACTTCTACATCTTAAACTTGATAAGGAACATATGTTTTAAGCTTATCAGTTAATATAGAAAGACTCACATGAGAAATTCTGTATTACATATATATATTATAACTTTCATTGATTGCTACAAAAGTTGAAAAAAAGCATAATTTTAAACAGACACATGTATAAGTGATTTAATTGCAGGAGAAAACATACTTTAGCTACTTATTTAGAATGATAGCAATCTTTTTGTTGGCACATTTGTGCTAGACTGTGGATATCAGTTGCTGGTGTAATTGCTACATAAATAATTAAAAATAGTTGAGCAATTTTTGAAAGAAATAACTGTTAAATTATAAATGTGTGAATCTGATGATAAAAAGTCAATAAAAAATAAAAGATTTGGAGAAATAGATTCGAAAATTGAGCATGTTGCAATGAGCAGTTTTGGTTTAAGCTAGTAGCATGATAACAAAAAACTCCTTACTATTATATTATTGACAGTAATAAGATAAAAATAAAAATATAATGACAATTAATTACAAAAGTGAGAAATTACCAATTGGTCAAATGCTTTTTTTCCCCTGGATACTCTCAAAAATGCAATAACATTCAAGTAATGGGTACAAAAATCTGCATTAATTGATGTCATACTCTTGTTGTCTAATGAGCTGGATTGTTTTATTATGCTAATCAACAGGCTTTATTTATAAAATGCTTCTCTTTTCTCAGTGTTCATGGCTAGATTAAAATTGCTAGCCAAGGCAGAATCATGAATAAGTTAATTATGAAGAAATAATTCATAAAAAGAACATAAAAAATATTTTAGATTGAAATTAAATAAAAATATTAATACTAAATAATTACATATTCCAGATCTCAAAGATGGGGAAGTTCTAATTGGGTATACTATAGCCTACGTCACAGATCGTGTTATTCCTACTAAATTTAACTAGTAAACAGCATTTTCTGCGAACCTGATTTCTAGCAACAAGTAAAAGCATAAAACGAAGTGTCTTGTTTATTTGTCGCTACTCACCAGGTTGGAATTGTATTAGTCTAGTTCCTTTGGAAATAACTTATAATGTTGTTTTACTGAAGTTTATGAATTTAGTAAACATATTTAAAACTCAATTTATTAATTAAACTAAAAGGTAAATGTTATTCCTAGTAAATGGAAGTAGTTGTGCTTTTTTCATATTATACCCAATTAATCAAATTATTAAATCATTTTAATTTCATATTGTGCTGCTATTTTATTAATGCTTATGTTAACCTGATTTTTTTATGACTCTTACAACTCTTAACGTGTAATTATGGAGTTGAAGTTGATCTAGTGGATGAAGTTAATCTAGTTAAAAAGTGAGTGGATATGAAAAACTTAGAAGAAGACCCTTTTCTTCATTTGGTATTAAAATATTTCTCCGTAAGATAAAAATATTCTAGTTAAAATATGTTTTAGTATAATACCTCGAGTACTAGCATCGTCGACAAGTATTATTTCCTTGATTAATTCATGCCGGGATCTGTTAATGATACTGAATATTGTTCTCATGAGTGTTGACCATGCTTCATTATGATAGACAATTATAACACTTGTAGAGGGTAGTTTTTGAATATCATATCTCTTTATCCTACAACTGAAAAAGTAATTACAAGTATTTGATGTCATCATCATGCAAAAAAAATTTTTTTTTTTAAAGTACAACAACAGAATTCAATTATAGACTAACAATAATTTTAATTGCTAAAACTCGATCATCTCTTGAAAGTTGATAATGCTATATAAATAATATATAAATTAGAAAATAAATTAATATATGTTAACACTTTATAATAAAATAAGGATATAATTAATACATGTAAAACTTTATAATATTACTAGCTGACCCGGCAAACATTGTTTTGCCATATGAATTATTTCAAGAGTATGAAAATATATCTTATTTATTGTAAGTGTGTGCGTATGTGGTATATGAGTGGAAGAGGCATGGAGCGCTGTGAACAATGACGGAATGTGAAAATAACAACAAACCAAATAATAGTTTTTTAAATTTATTGTAACTTTTTTAAAAATTATATATACAACGAATTCTGAAAATATTAGTCAACAATATTAATCTCTTAGTGCAATGGAGTGCACAATATTTTTTGTCATTCCATCTTTAGCCAACACAAATAAACAGGATAGTTTGCCCACTCGAGAGCATGCCACGTAAAATTGTCCGTGTGAAAAACATGGTGTGCTCAAATCTAAGACACAAGCAGACATTGTTTGGCCTTGTCATTGCATATGCCAATCTAATGGGGAACTGAATGCGTTTAAATTGAATTGGCACATCTGTGCGAATAATAGGGATTCTTGGAAGTAATATACTTTCACCCCGGAATTAGTCATTTAAAATCATGACTTCGATAACGTTGTTCAATAATTTTTTCACGACTAATCGTGTGCCGTTGCACAGCCGTGGTGGGTTCAAAATACGAAGCAAAATAACCGGAGATCCAACTTTGAGTACTAAATTATGCGGTGGTATGCCTGGTAAATCCAAAGAGTTTAAAAACTCTGTTGGAAAATTTGCAGCTTCAATGGGATCGCAAACTGCATCAACGGAATTATAAGTCACCAAGTTACCTGGCAATAACTGTTATATCTTTAAATTCAATTCGCTGACGTCCACATTCTTTGCTGCTAAAATCGCCCTTTCTGCCGGCCACTCATGATGAATGTATTGTGTGTGTACATCGGGAAATATTAGGTTAATGAGAACATCTTGCGAATCAATGATTGTGCAGAAATCGTCCGGTAATTTTATGCATCCAGTCTCATCCTTAGTAAGTTTTCCATCACCGATATCTAACAATTGTTTTGAGAATGCTTCAGCAGATGAATCTTGAAGCATTTGGACACGCATATTTACTTTTAGTTGAACTTTTTCAACATTACGCCACATTGGAGAGGATTTCAAGCAAGCATTGATCTCATCAGCGTGCGGTGAACACGGAAGGATGGGAAGTGTTTGTCTGAAATCACCTGAAAGGAGTAACTGAGTGCCGCCAAATGATTTGATGTCCTGTTCAACGACTCAAGCGAATGTTTGTGTGCCATAGTGCATTCATCCCAGATGATAATTTTACAGTGTTTCAACACTGTGGCCATAGACGATTGCTTTTTTATGTTGCACACTGCATCTGGGTTGTTTTGAATATTTAGTGGCAGCTTAAATACTAAATGAGCTGTTCTGCCTCCATCCAATAAAGTTGCCGCAATGCCATTATTTGATCGTTTTCAGCGAGAATTAGCGAAATAATAAATGTTTTGCCAGTTCCACCAGGTGCATCCAAAAAAAATCCACCTTGTCCTGCCGAAACTTGCGAGCATAATGCGGTCAAAATTGTTCCTTATTCATTAGTGGAACATTGCGAGTAACAATCGCTGCCATTTCTATCGTATTGTATTGAAGTTCATGATTCGTGTCAGCGTTTGATAAATAAGATGCACTTCGATTTGGCGAAGGTATACCGAATGACTGAGTGGCAAGTTGGCAATAATAATGCAAAGATCCTCAATAGCAATCAGTGCTTCATTGTACATAGCATCGCTGAATGTTATCATTAGATCGTTGCAACATGTGCGATGTTAATACCGTATATCATCAGTAATCGAATCTTTGTGATTATCCCATAACGTTTCTATACGGGCCGGGAAACATGTAGTTAATACTATAGCAAATAGTAGACGAATTTGCTTTGCAGTACAGCTCAATGCTGCTTCAGCAAGCATACATTCCCACTGGTTGTCGTCTTCCAGCAAGTGCAAGGCATGCATCTTTATTCGTTGGATGCTGATGTCCATCGACTTTACGTATATCTTGAAATGACAATGAGCCGGTGACATTAACCAACAACAGTCGAAAATAAAAGCACTCAGTCTGCCTTGGATTGACTGTAAATACTCTCCCCAAGGCGCTTGATTTGAATAAACCGGGACAGGCATCAACCGGAGTGCCTTGCTTGCGGGGTGTCCATTTTTTCGTTTGAGACCATGTGAAATAGTGTGGTACTTCTGAGTCGAGTAATATCCGTGCAAAGGCACCAAAAGCATCTGCACGATTACACAATTCAAAAAAATTCGGTGAGTGTAGTTTTTGGTTGATTTATAGCTCGGTCAATCGCAGTCACGTTCATGAAATATACGCTCTGACAGTTTTGGCTAATGGTTGGATCCCGTTCATGAATTGGGAATCCAAAGATACGCCAAACAGCTTCATTGGAGCTGATGTACCGGCCAATTCGGTACAGCGTTATTTCGTCGTTGTTATTCACTGGAAGAGCAGTCACATTGGTATTTTCAACTCGAAATACTGCCATATCACTGTCTTTAATCATATGCTTGCAAATATATTTGATGCTCTTCTTTTAAGGATGAGCATAAGTATTAGAGTTTAATATGACTTGTTGCAACGTGTGTGAAGATTGTTTTTGATTTATTATGTTTCTATGTCTAGTTTGGATCCGAATACGATTAAATAAAGATATATTTAAAATATACGTTAAATTTGTCCAAAAAAAGAAAAAATATTAGTTATAAACCTATTCTCAGACCTACTGAATATACATATAAAATTTCATCAAAATCGGTCAAGCCGTTTCGGAGGAGTTTAAACACTAAAACTGTGACAAGAGATTTTTATATATATAGATAATAAGAGGGTAGATAAAACTATCACTGTTTAAAAGGGTAACATTCACGATTCTGTGACATATTTTACATTTTGTATAACTGGCAGCTATATACGTAATTTAAACAAAGAAAAAAATTTATTCACTTCTTGCTTCATGAGAGAGTTTTATGAGGCCCACTATACACTGAGATATACCTCAGTGACTTATTTTCACAACTTTAATCTGATTTGTTTTTCCGGAAAAGACATTTGACAATTTCCGCAGTTTTTAGATATCACACGTATGAAAATATACATATAGTAATGAAATCATTTGCCAATGTAGATAAATGTTATGAAAACTAATTACAGTATACTCTTCATATCTCGAACTTTGATACAGTGGCGCTCACCTACTTAAGGACTGTGTTTTCAAAATAAATGCGTCATTATATTGGATGAATATTATGTTTTGATCAAGATATCTATAATGACGAATTCTACCTTAGTTAAACTTCAATCCTCAAATAATTCATTCGTGTTCATAAGAATTTTCATAAAAGTATTTCGTGCTCATAAAAGTATTTCATAAAAGTTTATTTAAAAAATATAGTATTTTGTTAAGTTTCTTATACTTAAGGACAGTTCGCCTAATCAGGAGTTATTGAACGATTACAATCAATTTATCGATCAATGTAAGTGTAATTTACTACATTATATTTGTTTGATGCTTTAAAACATTAAATTAATATTATTTTTTCTCTTTTTTAGTACAAATTTTAACATTATTATGAGTAAAGGAAAAACTGTTAGCAATGAACAGAGATGTTGAATAGATACTCTGAGAAAAGAAGGTTCAAGCATTAGAGAAATTGGCAGGCGGTTAAAATTATCAAAAGCAGCAGTTTTCCAAGCATTGAAATCTATTCAAGTGACCAAAAGTATTGAAAAAGCATCCCGAAAACCACGTCCTCGCAAAACTACCGAACGAGAAGATCGAATTTCTGAGCTGATCGTCACAAAACCGCTCCGGACTTCAGAAAAGAATTCGTTGAATTAACAGGCAAGCACGTAAGCATTAATACTATCAAACGGCGTTTAAATGAGTTTCGGCTTATGGGTCGCATATGTAGGAAAAAACCGTTGATGTCAAAGAAGAATATAGCAGCTCAATTAGCTTTTGCAAAAAGACACTGAAACTGGACATCGGCTGACTGGAATCGAGTTATATTTACAGACGAATCGAAGTTCAACAGAATGGGCCCAGATGGCAAAAGTTATGTGAGGCGTCGAGTCGATGAAGAATTTAATGTATGGTGTACAAAATCAACTGTAAAAGGTGGAGGCGGCTAGGTGATGGTGCGGGGTGCAATGGTAGGCGGACCACATCGTGATCCACCTAATGTTCACGATGTGGTCCAATTCACAAAATCTAAGGCATTATGGATCAGCATGTGTATGTGGACATTATCAAGACTGTTTTTCTGCCTTATTACAGGAAACTTCGCTCAAGAAAACCAATCATGCAAGCAGATAATGATCCAAAGCACACGAGCAAAACTGCGAAGGCCTTCTTGTCAAGCAAGAAAATTGAGGTCTTGCAGTGGCCTTCCCAATCACCCGATCTCAACCCGATCGAAATACTGTGGATAGATGTGGATAAATATGTGAAACAGCAAAAACGAAGGCATTATGGATCAGCATGTGTATGTGGACATTATCAAGACTGTTTTTCTGCCTTATTACAGGAAACTTCGCTCAAGAAAACCAATCATGCAAGCAGATAATGATCCAAAGCACACGAGCAAAACTGCGAAGGCCTTCTTGTCAAGCAAGAAAATTGAGGTCTTGCAGTGGCCTTCCCAATCACCCGATCTCAACCCGATCGAAATACTGTGGATAGATGTGGATAAATATGTGAAACAGCAAAAACCAAAAAATTTAGATGATTTATGGAAATGTGTCCAAGAAGGCTGGGCAGCTATACCTCCTGAGCGATGTCAAAGATTAGTAGATTCGATGCCTCGTAGATGTGAAGCAGTAATTGCCGCAAAAGGCTTTCCGACTAAATGCTAGCTCCAAATCTTTATTTTTTGTTAAATTTTTTACATTGTTATTAATTTTACTAACGATTAAGAAATATTTATTTTGTTGTCCTTAAGTATGCGGAATGCATATTTTTTCTAAAATGTTACATAATTTAAGTATAACAGTTAGATAAATGATTTTCATTGTGAAAATATATTAAAATTAAGTTATATGTTCCAATATATAATTATCAATTCAATAAACTTATGCGTGAACATTAAATTTTGGATTTTACTTCTCATAAAGACATGTCCTTAAGTACGTGAGAGCCACTGTATCTCGAAAAACCTGTTACATCAAAAAAATATTTTTCCTCTTGGCATTATACATCCACCTAATGTTAATATGAATTCCGATGTCGAAATTTTTTTTCTTCTCAAAAACTTGCTATGTCAAATTTTTTGTTCGAAATTTAAAATTAATTTTTTGAAAAAAAATCACAATTTATGTTCATTGTAAACCAATTCTTTTCTATATAATGCATAATTGTTCTTGTTTTCATTTTAAAAATAAAATAGAATAAAATAAAAATAAAATAAGTCAACTATATATTTATCAGTAGTTATTCATATATTTCCTGACTCTACTTTTTGGAGTAATATTTTAGAATACATTTGTTTACTTTTTTAAAACACATTTAGTTCTGAACTCAATATCTCGAAATTTTTTTAGCATCCCTTCAACTTTGAGCTACCGAGGGTATAGACTTAGACTTAGAGGTTGGGCAGCTCCAAAGAGCAGGGCAGATCGACCAGAGGTCTATTGTACCCAAATCCTAAATCATGATTAGCATGAAAGCCCTATAGCTGAAATAAAATTCAGCAAACATCTTACAGGAATATCATGTAGTTCCCAGGTTTTAATGCAATGCTGCCCCAAATGCTCAAATCTTTGAGCAGAATAGACCTCACAATCACAAAGTATATATCGTGATGTTTCTTCTTCAAGATGACAACCTCGACAAAGAGAATTGGATTCAATTCCTATTATGTATAGGTGTCTCCTGAGGATGCAGTGTCCAGTAAGAAGACCGATGATCTTCCTCAAACTGTTTCTATTAAGCTTTAAAAGCTCTTTTTGACGTACACTAGGACAGTCATGATTCAGCTCCTTAGCTTGTCTCTGATCGTCAGCCATTGCTCAAAATTGCTCATTGCTCATGAGCCATTGCTCATGAGCAATTTTGCCATAGAGCTTGAATATAAATACCTTAAAAGAGGTGAGAGAAATTCTCAATGCAGGTTCAGGGCCCCAGAAAATTGCATTAGAGCCAGCCCATGCTGCTTCATCAACTAGCTCATTTCCAAGAATACCCATATGTCCAGATATCTAATGCAGATATACCCTGCGATGAGTAGATAGGTCACAGAGGACCGAAAAGCATCCCCACACTAGCAAAGAGGTGAATGTACACTTTGACAGTGATAGGAGAGCAGACTGACTGTCGGAACAGATGCGGATAGTCATATTATGTTATCCCCTGTCTGAGCAAATCTTACAGCACAAGATGATGGCATAGACCTCAGCCTGAAAAACAGTGTCATAGCTATCCAAGGGAAAGTGAAGTTTGGTACCATCATTGGAACAATAAATTCCTACTCCTGATTTCAGACCAGGCCTTGAACCATAAGTGTACCATATTAGACCATTTAAGCCACCGAGGAGAATTGAACCATTCATCTCTAGTAGGAAAATGGATCTTGAAAGGCTTGTGAAAAGTTTTAGTGACATATAATCACTAGGCATAATAAAAGAGCAGGGGTCTGTCTAGCTTTTTCTGAGAGGTACCTATTTTGTGAAAATGTCGACATAATTTGTGAATATTAAAAATTATATTTTTAAAAAATCAACACAAAATTATAGATTTAGCGTTTCTTACGAGACACAGAAACAAAATTTTAAGAAAAAGTATTTTGTGAAACTAACATTTTTCCTTAAGTTGAATTTGTGAAGGTACAGCTAAACGGTAGTAAATTTGGCTTGGACAGACCCCTGAAGAGGGTATATCCATCACTTGTGAAACAAGATAACCCCATGACAAGTGTTTGGAAGTGTTGGACTCTTTCCATAGGCTAAGGTGCATAAGAGGCTTCATGCCTGTCTTAGCTTCAACTTCAATACGTAAGTTTAATGGAAGAAGCCCATGTAAGCTCTCAAGAGCAGCTGTGGGAGTGGTCCTAAAACAGCCTGACAGGGCTACACAGACCATTCTTGTATTTTCGAGGGTATACTGTACATATTAGCAAGACATTTGCATAGCACTGTTAAGCATATTTGCCAAAATAAGGGTATAAGAATAATTTACACACACAACAAGAAAAGGAGTAGACCCTGTCAGAACGCACAGATTAGAATTATTTTTTTGGTAGATGGGGAGAAAAATTATAAAGGCTAAAAGGAAATAAAAATAAGGAAACTTAAGTAAATAAAACTTTGATAATTGTTGATCAAAAATTATATACAATAATTTTAGATTCTACTCTTCCATACCACTTGCATTCTGGTAAAAATTTTGTTATCATTGCAATATTGGTTATAAACCATGTAAAATAATTAAAATTATTTGAAAAAAAAATTTGCCCTGTAAATAATCATTCAGTCACTACAACAAGTTCACTACAGAGAATTATCTGTTAACCAAAATTACGTAGAACATTTAAAAGATATACTAACGCTTTTCTTCGTTCATCAGGCAAACTCCTATTCACAGGAATTCTATCACTCGCAAGTAGATTAAATTTGTTGATGTAAAAAAGTGTCTTGCTTCTTTCTCTTTCAGATGGTAATACAAAATAAGCCTCACCCATGGCCCCAGCATTTTTTAATGGAGCATATCCATTGGTGTTTAAAATTTCTAGGGGGAAAAAATTACAGTTATTAAGCAATGATAAATAGTAAAATAAATCATTCATTAAAAATATTTGGATACTACTAGGGTGATAAATATTTAAGTAATAATAACTTTAAGAAATAAATACTTTATTTCATTTGCAAAAGATTGCTTTATAGCATCATGGTTCTCCCTTGGAATAAAAAAGAGCACTCTAAGTTTTGAAAAGGCACTCTTCAACACTGTAAAAATTTATCAAAATGTGTCCTATCATGAAATAACTGAATATGATAATCAATTTCAACAATTTTTAAATTACACGCTTATACTATTTTATGTGTATATCTAAAAAATCTTTCATTATTAGAATAAGGGAAAAATTCGTAGTTTATTAAAATAATCAAAGGCATGCTAATACATAATATTACTGGGAATAAATTTAAAAAAAAAAACTATTAATTGATAAACAACTTGAAAGAATTGTATATAATTTAAGGTGAAAATTATGAGAAAATAAACATTAAAAAATACATTTTTTAAAATTAAAAAAAAAGAGTTATTTATTTAAAAAATAATTTTAAAAATTAAAATCATTAAAAACTTATTAATATCCCCCCCCCCCCTGAAAAAAGAGATACTGATAAAAATTTAAGCAGTTGAGAATAATCCTAACAAAGAAAATATTTGTAATAGTATTCAGAACTAAACCTATAAAAGCAGATAATTTTACCAATGTGTAATTATTATTTAAACCAGTGAATTAATTTAAAAAAAAAAAGGAATATGAATGAAAAGGCAGTGTTTTTAAGAGATGGGTGGTTTATTTTTACAAAAAAGGACACATTTATAGGGATCCAAGGGAAGGGAGAGCGAACCACCCTTCTAAATGCACTTAGGGAGAACACTGTTAGAATGACGACCACATGTTTATTACTTAGTTCACATATAAAAAGTTGGCATGATTTTTAATAGTTTGAATTAGGTAAACATTCAACATCAATGTATATAATTTTACTTTTTGATATTTTTAATTAAATTTTCTTCTAAATAGGAATATATTTAAAATGAACAAATTCCATTTAAATCATATAAATAAGAATCAATAAGAATGCAAACTACAAATACAAATTTTCTTTAATATGAAAAATGAATGAATATAAAATTAGTATATGACAGAAAAAAAAATACTGAACAGCTTACCATCAGTCAAATTGGGGGTTGGGTTCCAAGGTAAATCATTTCCAATATAATGCCCGACAATTACATGAATTCCTCGTTTATCAATATATTCCTCTTGTCCATTAGCCTTCTTAACATGAGGTGGTTCAAACTCATCATCTAACATGAAGTGAGATTTGAAGAAGACAATGACCATTAAAAATAACGGAATTAAGCAAATAAAACCCAAACATTTTATTTTTCTTTTCCATATCCTCCATAGCTTCATTACAAATCACTGAAATATAATTATAATACTTCAAATTAATTGGTAAATAAAACAGATTATAATTGTATCAGGAGTACAAATGAGTTCGATCCGTTTATTTGTGGTCAAATATGCATTTATTTCAGAACAAAATAAATGAGCAGATTAATCAAAGTATTGTCCATCGCTGGCTAACTACTTTTTCCCACCTCTCAGACAATTTTCGAATTCCATCTCAAAAGAATGTCTCATCTTTTGAGGCGATCCAAGTTAGGAGCCAATTTTCGATTTCTGCCAAAGAAGTGAACCGGTGAACTGCCAAATCGTGCTGCATCCGTTGGAACAACCAATAACCAGAAGGAGCAATGCCCGGCAAATATGGCGAGTGCGATAAAACATCCCACTTTAGCGTCTACAAGCATTCGATGTGCTTCAGCTAAACTTTTCCTCCAATTAAAGCAGAAACACAAAACCTCCCGCAAATGCTGCTTAGTTACCACAAAATTTGACATATTCAACAAAGGATTTTTGTATGAAACTCAAAGCGATATAAAGTTAATATTATTGACAGATGTCTAACCTCTCTGAAACCACCAAAACCAGCTGCCACTATGAAACAATCATAACAGCCAGAGTCATCTTTTGAAAACGGACCGAACTAATTTTTACTCCCAATATTAAAATAAAACATTGTGTGACATTTAAAAGCTCAAAAAATAATGTATGTATATGGTGCAGAAATGAATTACTAGAGGTATATAGTGCTCTAATTGCTGTTGTTTACTAGTGCCTAGAATAGCATTCACAGTTAGTTTCAGATAGCTATGCAAACTGTGCTTGCTTACCAGATACTGAAACATAGTAGTCTAATATTCTTTTAAGCTATATGCTAATATATAATCCAAAATTGTCTAGTATTTTGATAACACTCAAATTGCAACTTAAATATCCTAAGTTGGTTAAAAAAATAAATTTAGTAATGTGTAAATAATTTATATATTTAGTATATGTAAAAATATACTAAATTTATAAAGTAAAAAGAATATAATCCTATTGTTTTTTTTTAATTAAAAATATTGACGTTAAAAAAAAATTTATTACACTTACAAATAGTATTGTGCTGATATTAACCACTTATAAACAGGATTTGTTGATTTAAATCATGATTTAAATCAAATGATTTTTTTAAAGAAATCATTGATTTAAATTAACTGATTTTTTTTATATATATATTGATTTTAAAAGTTAAAAAACAGTGTTTCAATTATTGATACTTTTATTATTTTCTTATCTTAGTTTTAAAATTTATTTTAAATAAATTGCTATAATTAATTTTAGTTAACGAAATTACTTTCTTTCTTGATGTGCGTTAAATTCCTACACATTTGAAATTACATTTTTAAAAATCTATCGATTCTTGAGATTGAAAGTACAGATTAAAGTAAACATTTAATGCTGTCTGACTTAATATAGACTTGCATAGCTGTAGAAAGTAATTAATAAACATGAATTTCTTCCAAAAAAAATGCAAATAATGTTAATTACAATTCTACCTTTTGATTGAAAAAGCATGGAATTAAAACCTACATTATATTTTATTGATGTAGGATTAAAAATGAATATTTTAATATAAAAATATATAGATTAAATATTTATTTATTTTTTGATGAATGACTACATTTATAAACAAAATCTGTTACATTTATTTTGTCATTTTAAAAATCAAGAGGGAAAAAAAGAAATCACAATTTCAAATTAAAATTATGGTTCGCTAATTGAAACTTTGCTTTAATAGTTAAAGTACAGGGGTCTATCCAAGCCAAACTTACCTTCACAAATTCAACTTTAGGAAAAACTGTAGAATAATTTCACGAAATACTTTTTCTTAAAATTTTATTTTTGGGTCTCGTAAGAAACGATAAATCCATATTTTTACAATATTTTTGTGTTGAATTTTTAATATAATTTTTTATTTCGCAAATTATACCTAAATTTTCACAAAATAGGTGCCTTTCAGAAAAACCTAAACAGAACCCTGATGTACTTCTTAAATTCTCTATTTCATCTAGTCTTTAAATTTCAATCATGCATTTGTTCCAAAATGATTGCCATGCATTCAAAGCTATGTATTATAACGAAAAATTATTTTAGTAAGTTAGAGCTCCTAAAATATTGTTATAATATAGTTTTAATGTTAATTTAATTTTGACTAAACATTTATAAATTATTTTTAATCATAAATTAAATTTCTTACAGTGTATTTGAATAAAAAAAAAATCAGATTTAAATAAAAAAAAATCGGATTATTTTTATTTTTTTTAAAAAAATCAAAAAAATCACGAACCCTGCTTATAAATGACACATAGTAAGCATTAAAATTTAAAATTAAGCACAATTTGTTACAAATGACTTAATGTTTGTGAATAAATCAATAAAAAATTAAACCTGAGAACGGTGATAGGTGCTTACTAATAGTGTTCACACACTTGCGCACTTCTCCATGAAAGCTATACATTGAATTTGCAGAAAATTTCATCCTTCAAACTGACATAAGAACATGTCTGTTTAATTTCTTAAACTCAAATATTAAGTTTAATTTTTGAAAATTAATATTGCGAGTGATAAATCAATCATCTGTATTTTGATTGGTGTTTGTTTCAATGAAGTATGAGGATTGCATTTATGCATTTAAGCAGGGGTCTGCCCAGGCCAAATTTACTACCGTTTAGCGGTACCTTCACAAAAAACTTTTTCTTAAAATATTATTTTTGTATCCCGTAAGAAACAATAAATTCATATTTTTTTGTTGATTTTTTAATATAATTTTTAATTTTTCACAAATTATGTCTAAATTTTCACAAAATAGGTACCCCTCAGAAAAATCTAGACAGACCCCTGATTTAAGTTTGAGAAATATATAAAAATATTTTCCGACTTTAATTCAGCAGGAATCAAAAATGACTAAACCTGAATTTATGTATTCATTTTGTACATTCATTCATTGGGACTTTGTGGTGTCATTTATGAGTTATTTAAGATACGTTGTTATCTGAGTTTTTTTTAACAATAAATTAGTTTGTTTTATTAAGTTCTATGAGTTACTTTAAATTTATGAGTTATTTAATTATTTTTCTTTTAATGCAATTATTTCATTACTATTGCTAAATGACTGGCTAATAATTTGAAGTCCTCAGCATGGACTCTGCTTTTAGTATTGCAAATAGTATTGCAAATAAATAGATAAGTATTATTGCATTCCAGAAATCTCTAACTTAAATACTCGTTTTTCATGTTTAGTAGAAAATTTAGACATTAGTATGACAACTGCGAAAGAAAATTAAAATAAATATACAGTGTTCTCCCAAAGTATTTTTTGAAGGACGGCTGGTCCTGTCTGCCTTTTGATGCGCCCTATTTGCCCATTGCGTAAAAATAAGTTATCATCTCTTAAAAACACTGCCTTTTTATTCATATTCCATTTTTAAAAAAATTCATTGTTTAAATTTATCATTGTTTAAATTCATTGGTAAAATTATCTGTATTTATAGTGTTAATTCTGATTACTATACCAAATATTTATTTTGTATAGAGTATTCTCAACTGGTTAAATTTTTATAAGTTTATCTTTTTCCGAGGTATATTAATAAATTTTTCACAGTGTTAATTGAGCGCCCCTTCAAAACTCTAAGTGCCTTTTTCTGAGAGGAAGCGCAGTCCTTTTTTATTCCCAGGAGAACTCTGAATATATTACTTAAATAATTACATTAAGCAATTCAATTAATACATTATTATTTACCAAAGTTATCATTGAAACAAAAATCACTCAAAGATTGTGGAAAACTGACATAAATATTTTAGCATAAAATTACACATAATACAGGTAAAATAAATTACTTAGAAGTATTAAAAAAAAAAATAATAATTCATTAAAATTTTTCAGAATTCAAATTAACAAGAGAATCTTGAAAATTCCTATTAAAACAAAATTAAAAAGCACAGTTGAAAATATTGGATAAATACAAATTTGCTGCTTCTGGGGTAAAATATGCCCCATTAAAGTTCATTTAAAAAACAAAAAGTTTCAAGCTGATATGTATTCATAATGTGATTAGACTATTTGTTAAAGTCCCAGCTGGAACAATTGAATTTTATTGCTTACTTTACTTTTCTAAAAAGGTTGATAACTATTTAATATGTTTTATTTAATTTATAAATTGTTATTTTTTTAAATTAATTTTTTAAAAAAAATTAAGTATTTTAAAAAATAAAATTTAAAAAAAAATTATATATATAAAAATTTTTAGTTTAAATATATGGGTTATTTTTAAAAAAAAATTACAAAATGTTAATATAAATCTTAAACTTCAAAAATTTTTAACTACATTTTCTTAATTTAATTGTGTAGTTTAAAAAATTATAAAAAAAAATTTAATTTCAGTTTCAAAATAAAAATTTTTTTTTAAATAACCCACATATTTTAATTCTAAAAATAAATGCCGATTATTTTTTTGTTTTTAAAAATGAAAAAAAAAAATAAAAATTCAGATAAAAAATATAATAATTTATAAATGGAATAAAACATATTTAATAGCTGTCAACCTTTTTCGAAAAGAAAATTAGGATACTTTTCCATTTCGCTAGCGATTAACTCACCAATGAAATGCCACTGGCTTTGTCAATTTTTGTAAACAGACATTTTGACATTCCATTTTTTTTAAACACGTCTCAAGCTGTAACCAGATTTGAAAACTCACAGACAAGTTAGGAAATATGAATATTTTTTTTCTGTTTGTGAAAAACATAATGGCTAATAAAATTCTACTAATTTATAATTTGATAAAAAAACAATTTCAAAAAAAAATATTTCATTTTAATGAAGCAAGTGTATTTTTGAATCGTAGTGAACATAAAATATTAAAAAAAAAATTCTAATATGGCATAAAAAAAGCTGCTTAAAGATAAATTCAGATTAACTGTATTTAAAGAGTGATTTTTTAACAAATGAGAAAGTTAAATAATTCAATATGAATTATTAGTCAACCTGTAGTTGAAGTAAGACATATAGCAAAATAATTTATTTTGTCATTCAGTTTAATATTTATATAAAAATAATTTTAAAAACTAATTCCGTGATTTGTTTATTTTTCAAAAATTATTATTAAAAGTTATTTTGCAATACAACAAAAATTATTTTGTTATTTTTTAAAAATTATGCAAACATTATTTCTATTCCATTTTCAATAATTTTAAACCTTCATTTTCCGATATTTTTGTAAAACAATTTTTAACAACAGTAATACAGTTTATAATGCATTGCTATGATTTATTTTTAAGATTATTTCAATTATAGGTACATTAAAAAATGTAATCATAAACTTAAGTTCTTAAAAGCGTCTTTAAAAATTCCAGTAAAAAAATCCGATTTAAATAAAATAAAGAATTACTTATTTTAAAAATTTTTTTAAAAAATCGCTTACTCAGCAAGCAATACTTAGCTTTTTCAATTTATCATAATAAGTTTCATTTTAATGATGCTTACAGAGATTTTATAAAATTTATTTGCTATTTGAGTATCAAAATGTATTGTTACCAATCTTTATCAGACACATAAGAGATATTTAAATTTTCTGTAACACCTGTTAATTTAAATGATTATTTTGTAAACAAAAGCAAGAGTAAATTTTGATAGCGTGCAAAACATTACTAAATAAGCGATCATATTAAAAACGGAACTAAAAACAAATTTAAGGAAGAGGAATTTTGTCACTAACAAGACAGTTGCACAGAAAAAATTTTTTTACCTAAATTTCTGGATATCAAAATTTTTTCCAACTAATTCTGAGAAGAAAAGTAAAATACATGCCCTTATTTGAAATAATTCTATTCCAAAGAGCAAAATCAGCGAACCAAAAATATCTATTCAGTGTCAAACAAATAGCAAATAAATAAAATTGTCGAAGTCCACTTGATGAATGAGTTTAGGAATTTTCCATCAACAGGTTTTTTTTTTAGTAGTTTGATTTGGGAAGAGGACGTTACCCAGACAACACCTTCGCAACATTAGAAAACACGTTTCCGGTTGACAATTTCTTCACAAAAATGATTTCTTTAATGGAATTAGTTCTTTTTCTAAATTTGTTTAATAAGTCGTAGCGCCACCTACAAATTTTTATACATATGATTATTAATCACTTTTTTTTATATCTTTAATTACTCATATTTTGAATCAAAATAAATAAAAACGTTTAATTTAAAAGTTTGTATGAGCAAATAAATATTTAAACCTCATAATTTTTAATACAAAAAAAAGCCTCAAATTATTTTACAGCCAATGATTTTTTATTAATACTTTCTATTATTAAAATATACAATCAACTATATTTGATGATAAAAAACTTCATTTGCTTCTTGAAAGCGAAAAAAATATGCCTTCCGCTTTAGTTTCTTGGAATTATTAATTTAATACAATCAACTACTTTAGAACTTTAATTTCTAAACTAAAATTGAAATATATATAAATATAAACAAAAGAACTCAATTTTTATTTTATCAAAATAAATTTTTTAAGAAAATACTACAAATTAATTTTGAGAAAACCTTCATTAGTAATATAACTTTACTTCATTTTGACTAATGGAAATCAATCATATTATCTGAACAGCATTCTTCATTCATTATATGAGAAACATGGGTATCTTCTAATAAATATATTTTTATAGGGAGGGGAGACCACCTTGTACTGCTATTATATATATATATATATATATACGGTTTTCTGCGATACACACTTCTGTAAAAAAAAATGCAAAGTGAACCTAGCCTTTTGTTTTTTAAAAAAATTTAAATTAGTTTCAAAATCTTTTAAGTTTCAGACTTTTCTGATAAACTTCACTTATATATTTCTGACAGGTTAATAAAAATTAGTATTTTTTAAACTTTTATTGGAAAATAACATAGCTACCCATACAGCACATTGACTTCGTTATGACATCCTAAAGTGGACCATATATATATATGGTCCACTATTCTAAAACATAATTCATTGGATTATAAGTTAAAGGAAGCCACATTAAAATTTTCTCTAATTCAATAAAGTAAAATTTTTAAAATTTTCTCATCTGCTTCTTCAAGCTGTCTACTCAACCTAGTTTTTCATTTCAGAGAAAGAACCGTTTTAGCGATTTTTTTTTCTGTTACAATAAATTTTTAATTAAAATGTTTTCTGAATTAAAATAATATGCAGAATCAACTGAAATAAATAATGAAGTCAATCTTTTTTAACATTTCTCACATAAAAACCCAAATTAGTATCATGTATTTTAAAAGTTGTAAAAATATAAAATTCAAGTACATTACTTAATATTACCTAACAGCTAAATTTTTAAAGATTTCTAATTTAAATCTTTATCAACAAAAAATTCAACCCTTGTTAGATAATATTAGCAGCTAGTTTTAATTAAGAATTTCTAATTCACAAGTTTTAAATATTTCGGCAAGAAAACAGAAATGAATAAACTCTAATTTTAAGACTAGCGAATACGTTTCGTCCCATAAAACTGCTGTGTTGCAAATAAAACTACCATATTTTTCTTACAGTTATGAGCTTTCAGTCTACAAATATTAAAAAATGGAGAGCCATAGTTTCAGACTTTAAGAGGGAGAGTACTTAAAAATGTAAAGATATATGCATCACATAAAGACTGCAATCTATGTCAACAGATTTGGCACGTTGGGTTAGCCTTACAAAGAAGAAATTCTTGAATTTGGGATAAAGAAACTCTCCACGTATTAAATCCAAATCTTGTTAATGAACAATTGGACATTGAGTAGGCAAAAGTTAAGTTTATATTCGCTACACTAGCATTGACTCAGATATGCTGGAGAAGTTTAACAGTGAATAATGTTCAGCGAGATTCCTGAACATGTTCGAGATTTTTGAGTTTATTCAACAGTGATAGCATCCTTCTATGAAAGAGGGTTCAGCTGTCAGCTCTTTACAGACCTTTGACAATGTGCTCAAAATTTCTATAAATTGACTTCTCCTCCAATAGAGTTTTACACCAGGCTAGAAATTAACATATATTTTAGTGTCAAAAGACAACAGCATAGAAACATGAAGTATAAACTGAATGGAAACATCTCTGACATCATAATTTTCTGATATTTCTTTGAAACTTTCTATTTGAAACTTTCTTTAAAACTAATATCAGTGTTTAAACATGCTACAGTTTTTCATTTTCTACATAATTTTATGGTTTTGGTTTCTAAATAGTACTTTTACCTACATGTTAACATTGTGAAAATTGTTTAGAATTTTAGTCTAGCTAGTACTTTAGAACTGAAGTTTTTTCCTTGATATATACTTCATACCTGCTTTTTTAAATGTTTTTTTTACCAACATCTACAATGTAGGTAGGTATACAGGAACACTTGAGTAGCTTCTTGAAGCAGTCAATAGTAAAATCAATCATTTATAATGCCTTTCTTTTATTATAAGAGGTCTTTCATCTTTGGTAAACACAAATTAAAAAATGAAGAAAGATTTGAATAAAAAAGGTAAGAACAAATGATAGTTTTTATTTTATTTTTACCCTCCTCTTAGCAAAATTTATATTTAAATTTGTTTGAAAAATACATCAGGGTGTGTCATGGCCTATCAAATTAGCATAAATTATCATTTGATTCAGTAAGAAATGAAGTATTAATGTGTTTTTCTAAAGTCTTACTATGTTTGTAATATGCCTAATTTCCTGTTTAACATGTCAACTGTCGCGTCTTATTTGACTACTTGCGAAGGATATTCATATGTATTTGAAAATTCAAGTTAATCATTTAATAGAATGTTTAATCTGCATAATCTATTTGAATATAAAATTTAAAGTTTCATTTTTAATTCAACTTGTAAGAAATCATTAAAAAAATAATAGCTTTATGTTTTTAATAGCTGTGTTTTCCAACAAAAAAGAAAAAAATTAATAAAAAGATGAGCAATGTTATTTTATATGAAATACTAAAAATATGTTTGTAATATTTCAAACATATATTGAAAAGAATAAGTGGCTTGTTATTCAGACAGCAATATAGAGGTGGGGAAACCATATAGATAAATGTAATTCATTATTTTCTAATAAATTTTTTTTCTTCTTTTTATGAAATGATTTGAATGAATTTTTTAACATGAAAGTTAAGTTTTAGCAAACAGATAACAATCAAGAAATAGAAATAAAGAATCAAATGCATTTATTTTTGCTTCAAAAATATTTATTGTATCCTGATTGATTGAAAATGTTATAAAAGCAAATGACATTCATACAGGAAATATGAAAACTAATTTAATTGAAAGTCAATTTTCATGAAGACATTGAAATCACTAGTCAAATACAAATAATATGAAGAAAGAAATCCTTTTTTTAAAAAACTGATTTATAAGCTTCTGATACTGTATAAAATATATTCGTTTTTATATAATAAGATGATTTAATTTGTTTTCTAAAAACACATTTATGTTAATTTTACTAATTAAAAAATTATATAAGCTAGAGTCATTTAAAAACTAAGCAGTAAGAAAAATTAATAAAACATTTTATTCTTTTACAAGGAATGTACAGCCTTCTTTTGATGGCAGGCCACAAAAACTAAAAATTGGCACGTTGGAGGCTAACTCGAATAAGGTAAAATTGTAAGCATTTAGATCACAATTTAAAGTAACATGTATTTACATAGTGGGAAGTAAAATTCATGATAAATTTTTCTGCAAAAACTGAACTGACTGCCATAAATAATTAAAAACTTAAACAAAATGGTTTTAATATTCAGGCCTGCACTAAGACAATAAGTGATTAAAAGAGCAGGATGACAAATCCAAAGGTAATTTTTTTTGAAGGCTCAAAATAACCTCTTTTAATATTCATATATATATTTTATTGAAAAAAAAAAGATTTTTATTAATAAAGTTGTTCAGAGGCTAAGTTATAAGCTTTGAAAGATAAATCTAGTCCACGGTCACAGGTTCTGCGAGTTTGTTTTTACTAAACAGATTAATAAAGTTTACAACAATTTATTTTTAAATGCATTTAGGAACAAAATGTTTATTTAATCTAAAAAATCATTGACTTTTGCTAGGCACTTCATTTTTAAACCTGGCATTTTTTAAGGTAAGCACTATAACCTCTTGTTTTGTATTGTACAGCTTCATAAACAATATCCTCAGCATTGCAAATACCTCTGCCTACGATGATAACATCTGTTCCATTGCTTATAACAGATTCGGGAGATTTATACTGTTGTCCTAAAGTATCGCCCTCGGCAGAAATATTCACACCAGGGGTCATGTGAATAATATTATCATCCCCTAAAAGTTTTTGCTGGCAAACAAATCCTATAACAAAATCAAGATGTTCCTTTGCCATTTCAATAACTTTATTCCTATAGGATTCATCAGTAAGTGCACCCTTTGAACTCATTTCGGCTATCAGTATGCACGCACGCTCTTGTCCTTTACTCGATAACTTCAAAGCTTCGATGATGCCTGATCCCGGTATTCCGTGCACGGTAACGATATCGGCCCATTGACTGATATTGTACAATCCATCTGAATATTGATGCATAACGGTATTGCCTATGTCGGCAAACTTGCGATCTTCCATAATAAGAAAATTGAATTTGCGAGATAAGGATTCCAATGAATTTGCAACGTCTGGGGTGAAATCATTTAAAACATCGATATGGGTTTTAAGCATGCATATATGCGGACCTACTTTTTCTGTGATCTCCAGAAGATGCTTAGAATGAACAACATCGACTGATACACACAAATTACTTTCTTTTTCCTTAATGATATTAAATAAGCGTTTTAATACAGGTTGTTTGCATAATGAAGCTCTTTCTTGAAATGGTTTGGTAATATCAGAAGGAATTACTTTCATGGGAATGTATGAATTACTTTTTAAGTAATTAGTTACATTTTTAACGAGAGTCTTGTCTACTTCGTTTATTTCGCAGTATCTTTTAAATAAATCATTAATATTGTACAACGAGTGCAGAGTTATACCATTGTTAGCTAGATTCTCCTTTCCTCCTTGCATTCTATTTAAAATAGCGATACAGTCAGTAACAATCAATCCTTCCTTTCTCAATACTTCAACTGTTTCGACGATACTTGAGCCACTAGAAACAATATCTTCAATAATTAAACACTTCATACCTTTCGTGAAAATTCCTTCCACCATTTTTTTGGTACCATAATTTTTGGCTTCCTTTCTTTTCATTATCATAGAAGTAGAGTAAAGGACAGAAAATACTGATGCAATAGGTAGAGCAGTGTACGGTACTCCACATATGACATCCATTTGGATATTAGATTCATTTTGTTTAACACGTATGTCCTCGACTATTTTCTTCACAATGTCAGGAAATGTTATAATCGCTCGCAGATCGATGTAAATGGGAGAAGGAACACCGCTTTTCAGAGTAAATTCACCCAGCTTGAAAACATTAATTTTTAGTAATTCAGTTAGTAATTCCATATTTTTTGCCATCCTGTAAAGGAGTCTTTTTATCAAACTGAAATGTAAAACGATAGTTATAAATTAATAAGACTTGTCATTCACGAATCACATGCAAAGCCGTCGGCCAGTTTCCGGTAATTAATATCATTCGCTCGCTTCCGGTAATTATTTCTTTTACAACTATGTACTATTCTTACGCTAAAAATTTCTTAATTTTTGCGTATACTTTAAAATAATTTAAAAAATTGAAGTAGAATTTAATATTCAACTGCTGTAATTTTTTTTTCTTCCTCTAAGAAACAGAAAAGTATTTTAGATGTTAAATACATAATTAAATTAGGCTTACCTTTATATTACAGTAATAGGGAGACAAAAACGTTGTTTAGTGATATTAATTAAAACTAAACAAAAACCTCCTTTTTGTTATGATCAAAGATAAGCAAATAAAACTTTACTACTTGCCAATTTATAATTAGAATTTGTTTTCCTGCTAAAATGTGTTAGTTTGGACGACTTGCGCGTTTGATAGCTTTATGTCCTTTTCCATCAAGTTCTTAGACTAAATAATGTATTTCGAGTTCTACTGAAATAATAGTTTAAACTATAATATTTATAAAATTTTTAGATATCTCGCTTGGATCTTTTAAACTCATAGTCAGAACTAATCACTATGAGTTTTAAGAATCAATAATTAAGTGGTTTTTGACACTATATTCAAACTCTTTACATAATAAAGACGTTAACAAGCAATGTGGAAATGCTAAAACTTGGAAATTGATTTTCTTTGAATGTATAAAAAAAACTAAAAATTTCAAATATATTTATTTAAACATATGAGACTGTAACTAGATTTAATTATGGAATCTGCTATTGATAATCACATATTAGAGCTAAGTAATGATACTGTGCAGTTTGAACCTGTGAGCAATTTAACGAATGTGTTTTATGATGAAGCTAACTGTCAGGTGTTTGCAGTTAGATCTGGTGGAACTACAGGAGTTGTTGTGAAGGGACCACAAGAAGTAATATCTTACAGTTTCCGCATGCTAGATAAAGGCGATGTTATGTCAATTAAGTTTTCTCCTGATAAAAAAATATTATCTGTTCAAAGAAGTTTTAAATCCATTGAATTCATGAATTTTAACGAAGAGCCAGATAGTCTTGAATACTCTCAAAGCTGCAAAGGTAAAAATATGAAAATTTTGGGATTTTCTTGGACCAATGTGAATGAAATTGTGTTTGTGATGGATAAAGGTATCGAGCACTACCAAGTTATACCTGAAAAACATACCTTAAAATCTTTGAAATCCTGGAGTTTGTCCTGTAACTGGTATGTTTATCATCCAGATAACTCTTTGCTTCTAATATCATCAGGAAGCTTATGCAACGTAATGCATCCATTTCAGTTTCGTCAAGGTACATGTTATAAGTTGGCAAGGTTTGAAATAGACTTGCCCGCAGCTCCAAAATTGCAGAAGGTTTGCTTACTCGAAAGGGATGTCAGTATTGCCACAGTATACAATAGAACTTGTATATTTGTTCTACGTCATCAACCTCGTACGGCAGGGACCCCGGGGGCTGAGATTGCTGTTTATAAAGTTATCAAAGATGGCCCCCCTCGTAAAACAGATATATTGCGGTTAGATAAGAGTGGTCGTTTTGCAATCAATGTCATTGATAATATTATTGTAGTTCATCACCAAGCATCTAAAGAATCAATGATGTTTGATATTAATCTACCGTGTTACAATGACAAATTCATATCTTATCATACCCCAATTGTTAGATGCCCCATAAAGCCTTTTGTGATTACGATTCCCGCAATGCCTAGTCAAAATTCGTTAGAGCAAAAGGTTATGTGCGAGTTATATTCGCCTAATTGGGTTGTTTTCTTACCAAATGTTATTATCGACCCTAAATTAGGTTTTATGTGGTATGTAAAAATGAATCTAGATCCTGTTGTCGATGTTTTAGAAGACAAATGTTTACTAGTCGATTTCTTGCTATTGAGACAAACCTCTAAATCTTTAATATTAAAAGTTTGTCACGATGCTTTGACGTCTCCCGGTCGGTTACCTCTCGATACCTTAGCAAAAATATTCGATAAATTAAATGAGATCTTCAAGCTCAACGCCGAGCTTCAAAGGCAAGATTCGATTAAAAACAGTCCACAAATTACATTAACCCATAAACCAACTGTTGTAATTGATCAAGCAGACATGTTCTCTCATGTATTCTGCATATTTGAAAAAGAAAACATAAGCCCTAAATTTGCCGTTTCTGTCTTGCTCGAGTACATTCGTTCTCTGATCCAATATCAGCAGTCTGTTCAACATTATCTGAGTAAATTGCTGATAAATATTATGGTTCAGAATAAGCAGTTTTATCAGCTTCATCAGTTTTTGCAGTATCAGATACTAAATGACTCAAAACAGCTAGCTTGTTTGATGCTAACTCTTGAGAGTGTTTATCCACCAGCGTATCAATTAGCGTTAGACATGCTTAAAAGACTCCAGAATACGAATGAAGAGATAGTTGAAGTGTTGTTGTCGCAGAAAAAAATTCTTCAAGCCTTATCATTTGTTAGAATGTGTGGAGCTGTTGATTCACTTTCTTCTCAAAAGTACCTATCTGCTGCTATATATACTGGGGATCCTAGAATATTTTATTCCGTATATAAATTTTTTGAGCAAAGAAATATTAGACTTCGAGGGTCACCAGACTTTGAACCAGGTGAACATTGTGAAGCTTTTGTGAAGTACTTTAATAACATTTATGGGACATTAACTTATGAATATGACAATTGATTTTGACCTCTATGTCTTTTTTTAACAAAAATGTTTGTTGGTAAATTAAAATAGTGTTATGTTTTGTGAATAAAATATATTATATTTAATTTAGAAGCATATTTTGTTTCAGTAAATTGTTTTTCATTATAAATTAGCTTGAAATATGTCTAAATCAGTGTTTCCCAACGTGGGGCCCACGCCCCACCGAGGGGCAATTTAATTGCAAAGGGGGGCAATTCAAAAATGGACTCGACATGAGTTTAAACCTTTTGCTCTGGGCCATTTAAATGCAATGCGAGATTTCGGTGACAAAATCGAAAGAAAAAAGCAATTTCTTAAATAATTGTGGTCAATAAATATTATGTGACTTAGGGATTTTTTAAGTGACAAACCTGAAATGAAGTATCTGTTTACAGTCGATGGTAAAGCATTTGTGAGTTATTTAGTCAATATCTTTGAAAAGTTGAATATATTAAATAAGAAACTTCAAGGAACAAATAAAACCTTGTTGATGCAAAAGCGAAGATATATGGCTTCATTACCCTTATTGAGTTATGTCAGAAATATATTAACAACAAAAACTTTGAACAGTTTCATTGGCTCCAAAAATGTGAAGTAAATGATACCCCTTTACTTGTAATTGTCTATCATCGGAAAATTCTATCGGCTGATTTAAAAGAAAGATATTCTGATTTAAAACAAGTTTATTTTCCAACATGGATGTTGCAGTCCATGTTAGTGGATTTGTCTGATATATCAAGAAGAACTTGCAGAAATGCAAAATGATGAGCCAGTTAAAACCTTATTTAATATGAAAGGAGTGATGGCATGGCTTCGTGAGGAAACAGAAAACAAATACCCAAATTCAATCAAATGTGCAAGAAAACTATTGTTACCGATTCCATCTTCATATTTAGCTGAATGTGGATTTAAAGCTGTAAATGATTTTATTGGTAAAAAAAAAATCGTCTAGATATAACACAACGGGGAGACTTGAGACTGAGGCTAACCAAATTGGAACCTAAGATAAAATCTACGTGCAGCAAGCATCAAGGGCAAGAATCTCACTTAATTAAAATATTAAATTATTATAGAAAAATATTTATTAAAATTATTTCGAATTTGAATTTTAGTTTTTCATTATATGTTCTGAAAATTTACTTACTTTGTTTCGCTAACAATTTCCTAAGTTTCTTAAGTGAGCAATTCGATTTTTTTAATATTAAAAATTATGTATATGTTACATAGGGGGGCATAAGAATTTTAGAAAGGCTTAGGTGGGGCATGGTACAAAAAAGGTTGGGAAACACTGGTCTAAATTATAAAACATGTTTCACTCGCACGTATTCAAAATCTGCTGAATTTGTTTCTGAGATAAAACAGTTATGGAAATGTTTGATAACAGAATGCGTTGCAAAATATGGTGACTTATATTTTTATAGAATTCAAATAATTAACTACTTAAAGAAAATATTGGGTATGTTCATAGTAAAGCTGATCAAAATTTGAATAAACTAAACCAAATATTTTTCAAAAAATGCTGACAGCAGATTTCGCATATAAGCTACTAATTATTGATTCTAGAGCAAAATTTTTCTTGTGTCATATTGTTCAACTCTTTTGTTTTAGTTTTTTAAAATGGTGGTTTTTTTCCGGTTAAATTTTATTATAATGGGAAAAGTAACGCCAATATTCTGAAGAAGAGCTGTGGTGGCTCATGGGATAGAGCCCCGTTCGCCTCCCAATGAGATGAGCCGGATTCGAATCTCGGCAATAGCTCATTGGTTCGCATTCTTCACCCAGCTCACACAGACCATAGCACTGATGCAAAATATCCTCAGTGGTAGACAGATCATGTGTCAGAGAGTCCCCTTGTTGTCTGGCTAACTGTGGAAGGTTTTCCTCTCCATGTAATGCAAAAGTGTGTAATGATGGCAAATTCTTCCCAATACTTGATCCAGGAGTTCCCTTGTCTTCTGGATTGGGTTCAAAATTACAAGGATATGGAGTTTAACATTGGTAGTCATAAACTGTAAATTTAGTCGGCTGTCCAATGACAGTTATAAAAGAAAATATTTTAAAGAGTATTAACCTTAACTTGCAAAATTTTAAGAGCTAAGAAGAATACTTAGCAGCCAGCTTCTAAAATTATTGTGAATTTAGAAGCTGGCTGCTAAGTATCACATTAGCTGCAAAATAAATAAAAAAAAAAAAAAAGTTTCTCATAAACATATTCTACTATTTTTTAGTGATATGGTTCATGTATGTCTTTTTGTAAAGGAATTAAATGCTCATTAAAAGAAAATCTAAGCAAAATTTTGAAAGAAATCTTTTAGAGAAAAAATAAATAAATAAATAAAAGTAAATATTTCCTATAGTTTAATAAAACAAATTATGAAATAAACACTAAGGCAGTAGGTAAATTAAAACTGTAACATTTCAAACTAACATTAAATGGATATATACATTAACATTGCCTTTGAGTTTTAAGAAAGAGTTGACTATAATTTTTTTAAAATCTCTTTCTAATGAATCTTCCTGCTTATAATTAATGGTAGAATAATTTCCAACAAAGCATAGTTATACTTTGTGAAATGTAGGATAAAGTAAAAAACGTGAATAAAGCTCAAATAAAAGTACATAAATGAACATACTAATCGTATAGAAAATAGTAAATAAATGAACTATACTAATAGTGTTTTTGGACATACTAATAGTATGTCATTTGTTATAGTCACATCGGTTTTTGCTTTAGTAGAATAATATGTTGAAAAAATGAGATAAAGAATTCTACTGATCTAGGTGACCTAGTGATAGGGATTTTTTGGTTCTTCATATTTGAATAGTTTTAGTTTTACTACATATTTCTTAAGTAAATAGTTAATAACTAATAGTTGAGAAATTTTAACACTAAACTTATTTTAAGTTATGAGTAAATTTTTAATCTCTAATGTAAACTCTACATGCTAGATTTCCACAAGCCTTAAGTGCAATTATAATATTCATTAATAAGTTAGTAAGAATATTCTTGTTTTAGACACTTTAACCAAAGATCTCCCTAAAAATAAAAAAGGGGGCTTTTTCTAAAAACAAAGGGGCACCTTCAGCTTTGAAAGGCACTAATCTTAAAAATTATACCAATTATATTTAGCTATATGATATTTAAACCCTTCAAATCAGTATTCAAAATACTCAAATAATTATGAGAAAGAATATTATATACATATTAACTTATCCTAAGAATAATTTGCTGTAGTTATGGTAATCTGAAGTTCTGGGTTTCTGCTACTGCAATCTCTTTTTTTTTTTTTTTACATAAAAAAAAAATTTTTTTTTCTAAAAAAAAGGGGGAGACATTTTTACAAAAAGGGCAAGGAGGGTGCATTTACCTCTGTAAAAAGGCAGGCAGGGTGGGCCATCCTTTTTAAAACACTCGGGGGGGGGGGGAGAACACTGCTTTCAGATTTAGAGATCGGACCAAAATACAGTAGGGAACCGATTATCCGGAACGATCGGGACCATCGCTATTCCGGATAACTGATTTTTCCGGTTTTCTGAATCGCTACAAAAAGCCGTTTTTTTTTATTGTTAAACCCAACTAAAAAAAATATTTGGTAATAATCTTAAAAAGAAGAAAAAACGATGAAGTAAAACACTAATGATTATTTCCAAAATGATTGTAAGGTAAACATCTTTCAAAAAAAAAAGAAAAATCCTAAAATTTTATGAGCGAAATTTTTTTTTTTTTTTTTAAATTGGCGGGAAAATTTATCGAATTTCGTTCCGGTTTTTTGGTTTTCCGAATTCCGGATAACGGGTTCTGTACTGTAACTTTGTATATATGTTTTGAAAAATTGTAATGTTGCGGCGCTATGTTGAAGTGATACTTTTATCACCATTTTTTGCGAATCTCGAGACCTCTGGGAAAACTAGACCAATAAATTTTTGTGAATAAAAAATAAAATATTAACATAAACAGTTTTCTCTATTTTTTAGCTTTTTTTAAATAAATAAATAGGAAATTTAAGTTATTTTTTACTATTTTGAAAGTGTATACATTATTATTTGGGAACGGTAAAAATGTTATTACATATTCATAATATAATTAACAGACCAAATACATAGTAAAGGACTGGAGGTATCAGATGCCAACAGTCAATGATCGACTAGAGTTTGAAGGGATCTTTAAATCCTGACATCTATGATAAAAGTAGATAATTCCATCAAAACTGAAATAGAGGTCAGACTTACAGCAAGAAACATATGTGTTTCCTCACAGCAGAAATTATTTAGATCATCTTGTATATCACGTACATTAAATTTAAAAATCTACAAAACAATATTGAGACCAGTTATAACCTACGACAGCCAAACCTGAACAACTACACACTATAAGGAAAGTTGCTTTTAAATTTGGAAAAAAAAATTATGCGAAAAATATTTCGACCTCTAAAGTGTGGCCATTTGTGGAGAATCAGAACGAATCTAGAAATAGAGAAACTATGTCAAAACAAGGATATAATTAACATGAGTCTAAAAGACTACAGAGGTTGGGTGGTCACTTAATAAGAATGCATGAGAATCTAGGTTTAAAAAATGCCTTTTTTGGGAAAAATAATAAAAAGGAGAAGTGTTGGAAGATTCAGAAAAGGATGGTTGAAGGAATCTGAGCGAGACCCGAAAATCATGTAACTTAAAAACTATGGAAAAAAAGCTGAGGATCGAAGAGTTTGGAATTTTGTGGTGAGGGAAGCCAAGATCTTTCATGGGTGATAGCACCAAGGAGTAAGTAAGATTCTTAATATATACTTTTAAAGAAATAAGCCCTCAACTCCTTTCTAAAAAAATCAAAGCTTCACTAATAAAAAAAAAAAAATACTATGAATTTTTTTGGATTTATTACATAGTAAAATGTTATCAAAATAGAAATAACGATATTGCCAAAAAGTTAATAGAAAATTAAAATAGTGTTGAAAAAAAAACGTGTTAAAAATATTTGGTAAAATGATTGTGTTGGGGGAGTGCACTCTCTTCAATACAATCTATCAAGAAAATATTGGAGGCATTTATGATTTACATGCAAATATATAAATGTCAGTAACAGCAATATTTTAAGTTGCTTACCCCCATCAAATATTTCTAACTACGAAGATTTTTGTCATGCGAAAGGCAATTTCAGCTGAACCAATTTTATTGGTACGTCTTAGGATAACAAAAAAAAAAAGAAAGAAAGAAAAAAGTCAAAGTTGTTTTTGTTTAGTTGATGCCTTGGGCTTATTTAATAGACAATTCCATAAAGCAATTAGAAATGTTCCTTATATAGCATAAACCTTAAAATTTGTTTGTTTAGTTGATGCTTTAGGTTTTATAATTTTTTCAATTATTTATAGTAATCTAAGAAAATTGCAGCCAGTTTATCATGGCTTGGTGATGTTATTGCTTTTTTAAAGCAAATATTTTTGCAACCAAAGTACTTCGAACATACATTTCTCTTATTTATTCTAGCTGTGCTCTAAATAGTCCAAAGAAATTTATGCCTCCATCTGTTCCAAAACGGGCATTTTTTTAACATTATATTTTCCTACCAAAGTTGGTAAAAAATGAGTCAAATTTATAGATTCTTTACGCTACATTAGAAAAACTCAGTAAAACCTCAATCTCAGAAAATGTTTTGAAACATGGAATAATTGCTTTCTAAAATACTAAACACACCACAGTGATAGGCTAACTGCTCTTCCTGGACAAATATTGAGTAAAAAAAAAAAACAAATGCCACAAAGCATTAGCTTGCAATCTTAGTTGCCCCATCCCTGCTTAAATTTAAGCAGGAGTGAAGTTACTAAAAATGATTATCCAGAGCTTGTTTAGGTCAAATTGTTCAATAAATTAATATAATGTTGCTTAACTCTAAAAATATTTCTAAATAGCTATATGTACTTATACATATACATATTATAGCAATAGGTTCAACACATTTTCAGGTACATAAAACAAATAATCTTTACAAAGGGAAGTTCGGATAATGCAAGATTTTTTATTTTGTTCAATTTTGAATTATTGAAATTCTACGGCAGATATTAATAATCTTGTCAACAATAAATATCAAAAAAGAAAATATCATTGTCATTAAGCAAGGCTGAAACAAAGATTTATTCATTTTCTTTTAAAATCATTTATGTGATTGAATATTATTAAAAAATCAGTTGATTAAAATAATAATTAATAAATCTGTTGAATAAATTTGCATCAATATTTTAGGCAAATTAATCTCATCAGTAATCTACTCTACAATCGAATTTTTTGAAATAAAAATTTCTTATGAAACACAAAGCAATAATTTATCTTTAAAACCAAGTTAAAATAAATTTATTGCTTTGTAAATTATGATAAATGATTTTAAATAAGAATTTTTCCTAAAAACAATAAAGAGTAATGACACCTTACATTGGCTTGCATATTTACATGAATAAGAAAGTCACAGTTCATTATAAACTGTATGAAAATTTAGAAACATCTTGAATTTAGTGTGACTCAGCATTTAATACTGTCAGCTCCGTTTATGCAAATACCATTGGTTCCAGCTAACTGTATTTAAATATTTATTTGATTATAAATGGAATGAAAAAAATCTATCTTAAATGCTATGTTATTACAAAATTTTATGTAATATTTGTATGTAATACATAGCATAATGTTTTAAGGAAACTAATTTTAATAATCAATATTACGCGATGTAAAAATTAATTGATGCGAATAAAAAGTATTACACACTATAATACTATTTATTTTTTCCCAAAGAAATCTGTAACTGGAGACTGTTTTGAATTTTTCAGTTTCTAAATGGTGCGTGACTCAAGTGTGTCAAACAGGGGTAAAACCCCCCCTAGTTTAGTATATAAATGCTAACAAGATTTGATTGATTTTCAAACCATCCCTTGACCTCTTTGGATTAGGAATTGGACAGGAAGTCCCTATCAAAGTGTCAGTGTATTCTCTCCTGAACTGGAAATTTCATTTTAGCAGCTGAAACATTTCTTTTTAAAAAAAATAATTTTTCTTCCCCATTCATGCAATTAAGGGAAAACATGGCAACCATAAGTATTCTTTTAAATGTGAAAATTTAACAACGGTTTTTATATAAATAATTTGGTTCAATTAAATTTTATTTGCAAAAGGGGATTATTCAATAATTAAGTGGGGAGGACTGCAGAATCTGATATCTTAAAAAGAAGATAATTATTTTTTTAAAACATTTTTTATTAGAATATCTGATAATGAATAAAAACTACAGAAGGATGAACATAATAATCATATACAAGATGAATATGTAAAAGATACCTATAATGATATGAATTCAAGCATAAGTCAGTTTCACATTCTTCATTTTATACACATGTTGATTGGCACTTTAATTTTTACAGCGGAAATTTAAATTATTAAATCTAAGTATTATTTTTAGATTTGCATTGCTATTTATACTAATTAAAATTATTAACTGAACATTACCATAAGGCACAAATAATATTAATAGAATATTAAATGGGGCATAATAATAATCTAATAAGCAGTGGAATCTAAAAACTTGAAAAGATTTTGAAACATAGAATTATATTTTTCAGCCAGAAAAATTATGAATAGTGCTTTCTACATACAAGAGAGAGTTTACAATTCCCATTTTCTATAATAATTAATTATTATATTGCTATATTTGATTTCATGTACTGATTATTGTTAAATTAAAAATATTAGTGTCATCATTACAAAATAAAGGTAAACAATGAATACACAAGTTTATTAGCACATATGCAACATGAGCGCCTAATTTGTCAGGGAGAAGAAATTAAAATACTCAGTTACAAAAGGTCTTAATTTAACACATAAAGTTTTTTTTCCTCCATTAGCTAAATAGCTACAAGAATAATTTTTTAAAATTTCTTAATATGTTTTTAACTTAACTGAATTTAAACCAATGATGATTCATAAAAAGTAAGACAAACAATAAAACAAATCAAGAATGACAAAACACCATTTACTTCCCAAACAAGACTACTTATTCCTTTTTTTATTAAAAAAAATATACATAAATTAATTAATGAAATATTTATTTGAAACCATTAGAGTTGAATAAAGAAAATATAAATCTTAAAAAATTGGAGAGTATATCGTCATTTATTTATTTATTTCAATTGCAAACAAATTACACAAACGATAAACTAACAAAATTTTTAATTGGAAACAGAAATGATCAAATTCCAGTATTTGTTTATGTCTACTCTTAAATTGAAAACACTATCCATAATTAAAAAAAGAAAGAAAAAAAAATCAAATTCCAAAAATTATACATTTAAAACCAATTGTTTTGGATGTGAGGTCTAATATATACAGTTAAGATTTTAAAACAAGAGGCCTGGTAGGTAAGTGGTAACGCTTTACGTCCTCATGCCACAGGTCTCATCCTCAGACTGACAAATGTTGACTCATTCCTTCAGTGGGTCAATAAAACAAGCATGCTTGGGACAGTGGAGGTTCTGCGTTCGGCAGATCACCCAACTGGAACATCTGGTTTTGTAAGCCAGAGTCCAAGATCAAGAAAACTGGCATGGATACAATAAGCCTTGACCGTCCATGGGCTATTACCCCATTATTAAATACAAGAAGGTTGCTAATACCTTATTTCCACTCGTAACTTTAAACTTCCTAAGATATGCTTTAGATTTCTGCTTTTAGAACATTTAAGCTTTCTTAAGTTTGCAAGTGGAAACAATATTTCAATTAGTTTTTCCATAAAAACTTAATTTTTTATTTCAATTAATTTTTTATGTTATACTTGAAAAATAGTAAAAAAAAAAGAAATATAAGTTAATTCTCAAAAGTTAATGAATAATTCTTTAGTTAATTCATGTGTTAATGAGTCCCACAGAAAGTGCCATAAAATAAATGTTAATGTGAAAGGTCTTTTTAACAAATTGATCATTATGGATGAGTTATAAAAAGAAACATTAAGTTCATGTAATGAAGGTTTGTTTTTCAGTAAAGATCTTGTTTGTATTGATTTTGGTTTTATCGTATGAACAACTGTATTTATATGTATTTAGAAATAAAGCTCTTCTGAAAATTTTTATATAAATTTGGCAAACTTTATAAAACCTGCGATTAATTTTAATTTTATACACATTCTTGTCAACAATATTGCTTATTCTAGACATATTTCGAAATTGATTCTAACTTGGCACTCATTAATATTCCAATTATCAGAGACAATTGATAAATTTTTTCTTTTACTCTATTCTTGATTGTAAGCGATATTCTATCTAATATTACAGTATGACATGATATGCAGTGCTATGAAGATAAGAAAAAAAAAATCAAATTCATAAATGTAGAAATTTTTGACACCACTAAAATTAGCTAAAATTTTTCTGAATTGCAATCGATTAACAAAAATGAGAACAGCAACAGAATCTAGAACATTAATATAATAATAATACTAATTTAAAATAGTGCAAATGATTAGTTATTCTGAAAACACTGAAATGGCATTGAGTGTAACATAAAATTTTGATACTGGATAAAATTTTTTTAGGTGCTGATTACAAATATGTTACAAATATAATAATACATATATTCAAATATAGTAATATGCTGCATAACAGAAAGAAAAATATTGTAGCAACTGAGCCATCCCAAAGGCGCAATGGGAAAGCATGACAATAAAAATTTTATTTTTTGTAGTTCTTTTTCTTCTCTTTCCATTCAGTTTTCTAGCCTTTAGAACACAATCTACAGATGTGTTTTTTTTTTCTTTAACAAATACAATATATTGAATCTAAGAAAAATAAAACTATGCCATTCAAATACCATAAGATTATTTGTTGCTAAAGTTTATTTCATCGAAATCATCATCAGTCTCAATTTTCATCAGAAATATTTAGAGATATAAAGATCCTTATAATTTTCAAAATTAAATTTTAATACAAAGAGATAATTGTTTCACATGTTTTTGCGAAGAATTTATAAAAATGGACCTATTTTTATGACTTACTACGTACCTTAATCAGTATCAATAATAAAATTATTGGCTGTTTTTTTAAAAAAAAAGTATAATAAAAAATATACAAAATCAAAAGTATTTAGAAAAACTTCAGAAACAAAGCAAAAATCAAAGAATAATTTCAAAAGAATATAGAAAAAATAAAATAGTGAAAAGAATAAACAAAAAATTCAAAACCAAGTATAGTTTTGAAGCAGTAAGCATTTTAAAGATATTCCCACTATATTTACCTGAGCATCTTTTTCTTTCTATTATGCAGAGGGGAGAGTAGGAACTATTCAATTTGCCTCAAATTAAGCACCTCAAAATCTTTTGATTGCTCGATATCAGTATTTTATGTTACACTTTGTACCATTTTCTCATAAAAACTATTCCATATGAAAAAAAAGAGAGCTGTTGGAAGATGCACAAACAGCAATTAATCAATAAACATTTATCTAGCATGATGATTAATTTGACAAATATATTTACATATCAAAGTTGGCTATAACTAGAATCTTCATTTAAGAAGCATTTATAATTTACAGGCATTTAAAATTTAAATAAGTTCATTTCTTTTTACTCATAACTGAACGGCAAATAAATATATGAATTTCAATCGCATTTAAAATATTGAAATCAATGAATTAAATACATAGTATAAAAATTTTCTTTAAAAAATATTATTAGGAGGTGATTTATTTTTAACTCATATATTTTTCTTTCACAACAAGAATAGGCATATTATTTAAAAAAAAAAATTCAATAACTTTAGTTTTATTAATCATTGATAAATTGTAAAAAGTACAACTATCAATGAAACTTAATACTCTTTCAATTTCAATGAATATTTGAAATTTTTTTTTTAAATCATTGATTCCCTTAGTGAGATTCATTAGTCATTGATTCCCTCATTCTCTTCCCTGAGAGCTGCTAGAAACTAATGTTAATGATATTCATGAGTTTATTGAATAACATATAAAAGAGTTTCATTTATTTTTATCTCTTATTTATAATCAGTCATATTCTTACTTATGTTGGAGGGCTGTGCAAAAATCTTAAGAAAAAAAAAAGTGCCCTGACTCAAAGTTTGGGAACCACTGCAATAGCAGAAGCAAACAATTTTACAGAAACTAGGTACTATAAATTATGTTCAATGCAAGAAAATATTTCAAAATTTCACTAATTCATAATAGTTACATCTATTTATTTTACACTAGTTAAATGGAATAAGGAAAAAGTGTTACAAAAATAATGATATTTTTAAATCATTATAATTATTGGTATATATATATATTTCTCTATTGATTGTCACCATCAAATAAGGTTTCTGGTAGCTGAACCAAGTTTGAAGTTAAAAGGGAATTATTTATTTTTAATTACTTATTTAATTTACAAATTATTACAGTGTGATAATATACAATGAAAACTTAAATAAGAAAAAAAAAACTTTTCCAGAGATGCTATTTAGGAATTATTTTTTAAACATTTCAATATTATATTTTTTAAAGGTTTCAAAGTTAGTTTGCTAATAAATTTTTCTTTTTTACCGAAATTTTTTTTTTTTTTAGAAATTAGTTATACATGTAATCCATTAAGTTATTTAATTATTCTTTTAAAGAAAAATGTGAAGTTTATTCTCTTTCAAAATATAGGATGGTATTCTGAGTTTATTCAAGATATGTTCGGATTTATGTTAAAAATAATAAAATGGTACATCAGTAAAATAAATTTTACAGTTTTCAAAAATTGAAAGCTATGAATGAAGTATTTAACAAGGAACTAAATATCCATGTGCTAAAAATGTTACTTAGTGGTTTTGTGTTATTTACAACATCAAAAATATCAACATACATTTTACACAAGTAAATGAATTTTGTTAACTTAACCTGACTTATGCATGAAATTGCACATAATAAAGTTTACACCCTAAAACACATTACATAGTCTTGATTTCATCATAGCAGCCAATTTGAAACTAATACTACAAGTTAAAATACATCAGCACCTGATATCCATAGTATATATAAATATTTTAAATCCAATTTAAATACAACAACAACCAAATAATAACAATTATTTATAAAATGACTAATATATTCTGCTCAATCTTGAAAATAAATATATTTAAGAAACCCTTTTGTTAATATACACACACACAGGTAACCAGTCTATATATTTGTGAGGAGACGACACAGATGAATCTTGGTAGAACCAAACGTCCTTTTTAATGGTGGTCCCACTAAGCTTTAATGAGCACACAGATCAATAATGACAAGTTTGGTTCATGAGCTGCTCGACTTGTGCTGTTCGTAATACGAGAATCTTTGATAGTTGTCGGGTGTGTGGGCAACTGAATAAGCTGGTGGAGCATCTCTGTTAATAATTACCTGAAAATATTTGCATGCTATTTAATTTATTGCATAAGAAAATTTCCATAAGCGCGTATTATCCATTAGCATGATAGGGTATACTACTTCTCTAAACACAAGGAAGATAGGGTTTTCTACCTTTATAAACACAATGTATCCAAAAGGAAAGAATAAACTACTTCTATAAACACCAAATGCTATCAAAAAGGAGACAGAATGCTATGTCTATAAACACCATGTGTTATCAGAAAGGAGGATAGGATAAATTACTTCTATAAACATCAAATGTTACTTCTATAAACCATGTGTTATCAAAAAGATGATAGCATACACTTAGTGCTGTGTAGACTAAAGCACAAAAATGGACATAATACAGTTTCAATCAAGGTGTTAATTAAATTTGATTAATAGCTGGGGTGCTTTCTGGTCAGTGTGTTTTTGAGTTTATTGGAGAAACTAAACATATTTTTTTCATACACTTAGTAATCTGATCATAGAAATTCATTCTTTGGGTTATTGTGATGTAACAAAATACTTACATTTCTTTGAATTACTTAAATATTTATTTTTTAATGCAATAGAGTCTCTGATGTTGCCAATGAAAGAAACAAATCCAATCTGTGGTTATGTTAACTTTTTATATACAAATAATTTTAATAAAAAGTTGAAACAGAAAGATCCACATATTTGCAATTACTCAAAACACTTAACCAAAATAAAAACTGCAAAATTATTCAACTAAATTATTATGCTAAAAAGAGATAAAATACTTTGAAGCTATTCTTTTTGAAGTTTAAAATTACTATTATTAACACTTATATTATATTATGCATTAATTAGCAACCTATTTTCAAGTTGTTATAATTATAAAGGAACTGTTATATTATAGCAATTAAACTTTCACTTAACAAGTCTTGAGACCATTTTAATAGCGTGAACATAGCAAGCAATAGCGTGGAAAAAAAATGGAAAAAATTGATATTTTTAATGTAAAACAAATAGTGCTTCTACTTACATTGTTTAAAGCCTTGTCATCATCTAAGCATTTTGTTGGATAATAGCCATCACCAGTAGTTTGGAGGATCACATAAGAAGAGTTGTTGTCATAACAGTAGCGGAATAAACCACCACAAGCAGAGAGAATTAAAATCATGAAGACAACTCCAGCCCTATCAAATTTAATATTTATGAGCAATTGGGTAAAATTTAGTCAAAAACATTATATATATATAACATTTAAATAATTAATTGAAGGTAACCCAAAGTAGACATGGAATAATTAAATTTACAATGATAACTTTCAAAGTTCGGAAATAATATACAAATTTTAAATACATACAAAACTTTGTATCTTACCAAAAGTACCAAGGAGAGTAGACATATTCACAACACAAATTGTCTCCACAACAATATTGATCCTCTTTACATCTATAGAGGAGAGAATTTTTTAAAAATCTATTGACAATATGCAACAACAAACAAACATGTAAATCCTTAGTTCTATACAAATAATCTGCTGAAGATTTTTCATGAGCCTAAGTTGAAAATTTCACTTTTACTGAACCAATAATTTTTAGTGTTGATAATTGAGGCAACTAAATGCAGAAATACATTTTGTGGCTGAACTACAAAATTAAAATTTCTGACAATCAAAATGAATTTTTTTAACAGAGTCTGAAAATTTTATGAGCATTATTAATATTCACCTGAGCAATGAAAATTCAACAGTCTATAAGATCATTTAAATTTCATTTATTGGTCCAAAAATACAAAAATGGTAGACTAACGTGAAAAAAAAAAAACTTTTAGCTACATAAGTACAAAAGTTATTGCCATATTTTAAGATGAATATATCAACTGGCATAATTCAGTTATTATACATATTTAGGCACAATAATTTAATTTTAAACAACACATGGTTTTTATTTCTCATTTCTTTATGTTGCTTTGACAACAGGCTGATTGCAATTTACATATTTGAGCAATTACTTTTTGACATACTTGATTGGCAACAATTTTATTGTAAATTTAAATGCTTTTTTGGTAGTACTGTAGGACAAATTTTCTTCTGATTTTTTATAATCACAAAATTTTAATATGATAATGCCAATATTTCAAGTAACAAATTTGTCATCCAAGTTACTAGCATGAACTCCAAACATTAGAGCTGTTAAGATAAAGATGAACATTAGCAAGAGAAATAGCAAATAATGTGAATTAGGCAATGGCATGATTAAGTATGTATAGGCAAAGGGCTAACTCTTTAACTAGATGTCTCTACTAAGAATATTGCAATGACTGCTCAAAGCAAGAAAAAAAAAAAAAAGCCATCTAATTTGGAAAAAAAAAAACCTTGGAAAGAAAATATTTATATACATTTATAAAAATCTAAATCCATATTTTAAACTCATCTACATAAGCGGAAATCTTTTATGGAAAAAAAATTATAACTTCTAACAAAGTATTAAGTTTTTTTTTAAATATAAATAATTTTTATATTTTAATAATCTAGAGCTTCATTATTAAACTATGTTAATTATATCAATGGTTAGACACTTAACACAAACATAATATAACACTTACAGATCATGGTTGCAGTAATAGGCAGAAACCTGAAAGAAAATTTAATAGTTAATGCATTCATAACAAAATATGAAAATGTATTGCAACAGCAAAACTTAAAATACAAAATAAGCACACAAACTTCAAGTTGACATTATACCATTGATTTATCATTATTATTAAATTTTCTAACAAAAAAAAAAGATTCTTATTTACAGAAACAACCCTAAAGATTTGGCAAAACTACAACTTTTTTCTCTTCTTTAATTATAGGAACTACTTTCGAAATATAGTCAAACAAATTACTTTTACAAATACAAATTATTTTGGAAATACAGTCACTCTATCTTCGTTGGATAGCTTAACTTACACCCATATTCAAAATTTTTTTGAATGATACTGGCTCATTTAAGCAGGAGAAATAATTTATGTTTATTTATTCATGCTTAAATGAGCCCGTTTATTATTTTAAAGAACTTTTTTTATCAATTTGTTCCTTCAACCTTAAATTTTTTTTATGGCTTACTAGAAAGCGAATATTTAATTTAAGAAATGCTAGGAATCTATCAAATATTTGTGATTTTGTTAAGTGATTAGTGCTTTTTATATCCTAGGAGAAATAAAGTACATCATAAATGATGGAGCAAAATATGCTCCCTTCCATTGAAATAACATGAACATACTCTTTTAGTGCTTCATGTGTGTACATTTGTATTTCTAAGTATGGCAGTTTAAAGTAGAAGCACACAATTTTGAAATACTAACAATTTGTTAAACAGACAAAGTTTTTTTTTTTTTTTTTTTTAAAAATACAACCCTGTTTTCATATTTCTTTATCACACTAAAATAAATATATGCTGGTCAGGGGAGTTCAATTTGCGATTACAACACTTGTCTATATCATCTGGGAAGAAGACCAAGTCCATGTCTAGACCCTTCCCTTGCTCAGTTGTAAAGATATTACTACAATATTTTCCCCTTACAAAATATTTTTCACATTTAATTGTCAAAAATTGTTATAATGCTTCTTTCAGAACAATGTTCAATATAATTTTTAGTTCTATATGGTTTCCAAATTTGAATCCGTTTGAAAATCAAGATGGGAATTAACATTCTTTCTTCTTTTATGAGTATTCAAGCGTCGATAGTCGAATAATGCGAAGTGTTGTCACTGGGAAAGAGTTCCGCTCTTCACCAGCAGTAGCCCTTTTTGATTGCCAATATTATCGTTATGAACCTTAAAGGTAGTTACCCTCTTCCACATTTATGAAAACAGATTACATGTAATCTGTTTTCAAAAAATTACATGTAATCTGTATTAAAATCATATGTAACGATTTTAATAATAAGATTTCCAGAAAATAATGCAATATACAACTGCTGCAACCATTTATAAAAACTATCTGCTCTGGAATATCAATTGCAATTCTTATTTTAATGCTTGGCCACAGAGGCATTCTCATTACACATATCGTCGGACTCGTCTAAAAATTCCACCAATCAGATTCAAACAATTAATTGCATTTGAACCTTGTTTCCTTACTAAACTACAGGAGCCAGCATAAACTCATGTTTTTTGTTTAAATTGCATTACTCACTACACCACTTGTTTCAATCCTACTTCACTACAAACTACCAATAGAAACAGGGACTAAGTAGTTTCGCTCTTAATACTTCTGACCATTGAGAACCACTATTATCCAACATTCTTGGTACCTGGGCTACACCAGAAAACTGAAATTGTCAGATAATTGGGTAACCTTTTTAAAATCGATTTTAAGCGTACATAAATATTGAATTATATGTAAAACTACTTAAAACAATTAGTGACAAAAAATTTTTTTAAAAATAAATCCGTATTTGTGTCTTATTTTTTTATTATATATAACAATACAATAGCATAAAAAAAATCATTAATAATTTTTTGCTTTCTGTTTGCCGCTTTCTAGCAAATTTTGATATTGTGGTTATATTACTGAATTGAATGTTTAAGTTTAAATATACACATTCTAAATATGAATGAATCAGTTTAATTGAGAATCGTCAGTTGCAATAATGATGAAACATGTATTGGGACACTTTTTACATGTGTCAGATAATCAAGCAATCAATGATCAGATAATCCAGGTTTTATTACATTTGCACATTATTCAAGAAATTAGAAACAACCTACTCTACATTTACTATACACAACAATCTTATATCAATGCAATTTAAAACCTACAGAATACGAACTTAATTTGACATAGGAAACCCATTGGTAAACTGAGCAGAATGACATTTCTTTTGTGAGTCATAATTTAAGATTTTATAGGGGAGATTTTCATATAGTCATCTATGGCAGAATAGCCAAGTCTTAGCTACTTTAGGGCAGCGGCGCGTGAAAAACTAACACAGAAAGGGGTAAACTCGAAAGGTATTACTCGTAACCATCCCTGGGCAAAGGCTTTTTTAAAAATATATGTGTAAGTTTAATATCTATTTGGCACCTTGGTGATTGTAGTTGGCGTGACAGATCACCATATTGAAATATCAGCATTTTATAGGTATATATTGAGAAAAGGAATGTTTAGGTCTTTATACAATGCAAATATTTAAATGCATCTAAAAGAAGAAATTGTCTGCACTTATAATAAAAGTTGATTTTACTTGAAATGTCGGCCAAAAGTGGGAAAAAATAATTGAACCGTTAACACGTACAATAATAATATGTACAATAGTTATAGATTTAAATGTATACAAGGGATAAAAAATGGTTTTAAAATCTGTTTTTATACGAGATAATATTATACAAGCATTCACATTATTAATATGTGATATATAACAGTTAAATTCAAATCAAATCAAACTTAAGTTCTGTTTAAAATTTGCTTTTAAAGTGAGAAATTTCACTTTATCAAGCTAACATTAGCAATGTCAATTAGAAATTAACAAATTAAAAAAATACATTGAATACAAACAATAAAAAAGTAACGATGTGCTATATTTTAATGAAAACTTAAGTGTTACTAAAAACAAATGCAAGATTAAAAATACAGCAATTAATCTAAGTTATCCAAACACATAATTTAGCTACACCTTTCATGTACTATTTGTTATTGGGAAAAACTGATTTCTGGTAATTGGAACTATTAACATGTTACAAAATCAGTAAGGTACATTTATTTAACTATTGAATAATACCTGGTTCGTTAAAAGTAATATATTTATCGAAAATAATATAAACCGAGACACGTCGCCGCCAGTTCCCATTGTTGTTATTATTATTGACATTTACAGACTGATGCCGTCTACGATTTCGAAACCAAAACACCTTCTACATTTTTTGAGTCAGATTTTCACTGCATTAAGCGTTGTAAGGAGCAATGGGTCGTTATCGTGATTGCGCAAGATCAGTTCAGACCACTTTAAATATTTACTCAAATTTTTATTAGATGGCGCAACTATCGATTTGTGACTACTGAATTATATATTATTTTTATATATTCCCAAGTAGCATCTGATTTAGATAACATCAGAAAACCAGAAAAATTTAACTTTACCTTGTATATCTTTCGAATATTAGAACGATACAAAAGGTCGCTGTTTTCTCAGCAATATACAGGTTATACCTGTATATTGCTGAGAAAATATCGACGTTATATTTTATACAAACTAATATTATCTAACGTTCGTTGTAAAATTATTTTGCATTGGTTTTGGTGCATAATAATATAAGATTTTCTGTATTGTTGTGAAGCAATAAAACATGGAGCATTAGTTTTATAATGTTATTCCACGCCTTATTTGCTTAGCAATACAGAAATACTAAATAAAATTATAATACCGAATTCTGTTATGATCAATTTTCCTCCCTCTTATTCCAAAGTATAAGTTATGTCCAGTTGATATTTTTGAATAAATATTTCAAATTTATTTAAGAAATAAAATTTGAGTGGATGGTGTTTTCTACACTACGCTGCAAGTTGGGTACCGCCTAAATTTCCGGGTTACTGTTTCCGTTGTATTTTAAAGCTATTTGGCATCATTGTGTTTTGAGATTCTTGCAAACAATGTATTTGATTACTTATTACTTGTATTTACAATGCTAACAATACTTGTGTTTACAATGCTAAAAGTATCAACACTAACTTAAGATGGTGCACAGCGTGCAACAAGAACAAACAGAAATAAACTTATGGAAAGAGGCCATATCAAGACTGCCAAAAAAGCGAGTTATTCAAAATCTAGCAACCATGTCACCTTTTTTAACAATATATTTCTAAATAACTAAAACAAATTTTTACTTCAAACTCACCAGAATTACATAATAACATAATATCTTATGAAATACGGCAGATTTGAGCTTAGAAATTATCTAATTTATTTCTTTTATTGAAAACAAAATTATCCGTTTGAAAATATCGCCTCGTAGAATAACATGTAGTTAGCAGCTGCAAACTTTCTAATCGGAATTAGAGCAGGTATACAGCTCGAGATTGTTATTGTTTACATTTCTACTGAAAACACCATCCATAGCTAAACTTTTATTAATATATTTTTCCTTTCTTTTTTAGAGAATGAGCTTTTGGATGTATTTAATATTATTAATTGTTTTCAAGTGCTTATTTTTAATTTTAAATTATAAAGCTCTATTATAATTATAAAGATCTATTTACATTTGAATTTGCGATCGCAACGCTTGAGTACGCCCTCTAGCGGAGGCCTGAAAATATCAGGCATTTAATTCCATCATAATCATTGGCAAAGTCTGATGCCATTTTCTTAGCAGCAAATAAGAAGCAAAATTTCCCTAAAGAAAAGGCAGAAGAACTTAAAAAAACGACCCAGTACATTGGTATATCTTTCCGAAATGGAACGCGCCCAACATTTAAAGAAATTTCTCAATAATAATTACCTTTCTATTATCAACAAACATGCAACCGATAACTTCCATACTGTTACAGATGTGTGTATTACGGTAAAATACATTTTTCTTTGTCTTCAATTGATTACAAATTTAAGTGAAGTGAACATTGCTTACTTTATTCCAATGAATAAATGTAATGTCAGAACATGCAGAACTGTAGTTATAGAATAGTATATATTTCTGAATCTATATAATTCGGAAAACAACAATAAAGAATCATCCGAATAACTTAAAAAAGTATAATTTGTGCTGATTATTAATAAATTTTTATCGTTTTCTTGGTAAGTATTTTTTAATTTTGATGATAAATTTCAACTAGAATTCAGCTATTCTTTTTTTAAGTTACATATTGAAATTCATATCGAGATCTTGCAAATATAAAATTTTACTTTGTGGTATGTCATCTTAAAGTAATGAAAGGATAATCTATGTACGAGTATATATTATTTGAGAATAAAGTTTTCAAACGAAGAACAAATCATTTTGGAATTCTCTGGATTCATAAATCAGGTAAGTGTTAGGATTCTCATAATAAAAAATTTTACTTGTAAATAATTTTTTTTTATTTGATGATAATTTTCTATAGAATGGTTTTCTACGACCGATTATGAATTAAAAAAAGCAAGAAAGTTTTTTATTTTAAATTGAGGAAGTTTTGGAACTGTTATTTTGTTTCGTAAGCATTCTTTATTTTACGTTTTTTAGATTCTAAATAATGATTTTTATTGAAACTTAAAATTTTTTGATAAAACTTTTGTCAAAATTTTTTTTTGCAAAATTAAATTATATAGAATTATGGGCTTATATATACTTTTTGCTTATTTTAATGTTTGAAGTAATATGATTCTTAAAACTATGGAATGCAAAGTTTAAATAGGCCTTTCATGTTATATCATTAAATTTAGTAAAATACTTCTCAGGCATTATGTTTTAACTCTAATAAGAAGATACATATTCAGTTTTTCTGTTTATTTACAAATATTTTTCCGATGTGTTTTGGATGTTCCTTCTCTAAAAAAAAGAGATACCATTTTATTTTCGCTTACACAAGAAAGAATATCAAATATTTTTCTTTTCTAAATTTAATAAGCTACAACAAAGAAGGAACGTTACAATGCTGCATGCTATATTAAAGACGTCGCCAGAGCAACTGAATGACTATACATATAAAAATCGCAGGTATTAGTCTCTTACAGCAACGCCACTTATAGTTCGAACTAAGCGGAAATTTTAACTTTAAATTTTTTCTATCCATAAAATACTAAAATATAATTGTTTAAATTTTTAAGTTGCCATTTTTTGTAATAATTGAGAAAATACAGAAAATAATTTAAAAAATATTTTAATTACTTACTTTCATAAATTTTCGTCAACTTCTTTTTTCTCTGAAATCAAATGGAGAAATACTTAAGTAACTTTATTCTTTAAGTAACTGAAATTTTACTTAACAAAACCCCAGAGACAAAACTCACCCAGGCAGCAAAAGGACATTATATAATACTTCCGTGCTCCCTAGACTCCTGAAAAAACTCTAGACTCCTGAATTCTATCTTCTAACATTAGGGCTAATATTATATAAGATCAAATAGTATTCGATATAACATTCGAGCATTTAAAATTATCATCTATTTCAATACTTTTGGTCCAGCTCCACTTTTTTGTGAAAGGGCATCGCATATTACAAATAAATAAACATTTATTTATGAAAGAACGCAATAGATTAAATATTACTTCATTATCATTATTAGCTAATGCAATTTTATGCCAGAAAATGCAAGAAAATATGAGTGGAAGTAAACTCTGTTCGCGAACGATGTAAAACTGGAAAAACTTTTTCAACTGTTGAATTGTAACTTCTTCACGATTGCTGACATCGCCATATAATTCGCGATCGACAGCTAGAATGAATCGCTTAGATTTCTACAGAAATTTTTTACTAACCTTCATAAATTTCAATGCATATACATAAAATTTTAAAGTAGAAACGTAGATAGTGTTTTTCCTTTAGTTAAAAATCAGCTGGAAAAGTAATATGAAGCATTTCAATGAAAAATGTGTTAGAGAGGATGGTGATTTAGAAACATTTAGTGTCCTTAATAATCTTGACAGTTTAACCAAAGCATTCAAGAATTAATTAAATGATCATGTATCTAATAAAGTCAGAAAATATTGTGATTGTGTTCCTTCTTGACAATGAGTAGTTCACGCGTAGTAGTTGACTACTATGTTAAAACGTATTGTCTAACTATAAATAATAAATATTGCAGTTAGTTTAGAATGGGCTCGTAAAAAATTTTTTTTTTGGTTATTCGCATCTGACAGAATTTCTCTGCATCAATGATAAATATAAAAAGTAATTTTCTTTAAACAAGTTTGCCATGTTAAAATAATTATTAATTAACCGACTACTTTTCAGTTAAAACCATTACATTTTGGAATGTTTGAAATTTTATTCCTTAGACAATACTATTGTTACTTTATTAAAATTTTCTGTTTTAAATATTGTAAAACAATAAGTTAAGCGTCTTTATTTAAACTTCTGGAAAATTGAAAAATAAACAATAATGTGGTCTATTCAAAGTGAGTTTACGCTGAATGAAGAGCAGTGTTGAAAAGGAATTATAATTTTTATTTTAAAAATTTAAAAAATAATGTGAGCATTTCCTGTTGGGCTTATGCAACATACAAAAATATTTTGAGAGTTCAGTGTCATTGCGCTTTATGTTTAAAAAAAATTAAAAAGTATTGAATTTGAGAAATATTTTTGTATCACTATATAGTGGAATACTCACTTCAATTAATATATATATATATTCAATCAATCAATCAATATATATATATATATATATATATATATATATATATATATATATATATATATATATATATATATACATTTCATGTGAAATGATTAAAGTTTGAAATAAACATTCAATGCTTAATAGTTTTAAATTTAGTGTTTTCAATGTAACTTTTTTTTCTCATATAATTTTAGCTTCATCTGCTGGGTTAGCAAGCTAATCTACCAGGAAGGAAAGGGCTTCTGGACACTGCAAATAGACGCACTCTGGTAGGAAGTTTGATTCTGTCAGAAAACAGAACAACTGGTGCTGTATCAGCACCAAGCTTCAAAGGCTGTATAAATAAAGAAATAATAATGATACAAAGTTCTTTACTTCTTTTTAAAAATACTCAACAACTAACTTTTTTTAAAAACCAGATGTCATATCTTCTCTCAATAATCTTGCGTGAGTTCATTGAAGTAAAATTTTACTTGGAAATGTACCGTATTTCCGGAAATTCTTTTTTAGGAAGAAATTATTCCAAAATGCTTTTTTCTTCTCTCACATTTCAGACAAGTCTCCGCGTGCCGTCATCTTCTATGCCACAATAGTTTTATTGCGAAGAAAGAAAGCAGTGCTATTTTTCAGGAAATGAGAAAAGTAGTTTCTGTCGTCTGATTATGTTTAATTGCATAATGCACGCTAATTTTGTACTGATTTGTGTACTGAATAGTGAATATATTTGACTTTAATTTTTTATTTACATTACATTATATTTCGTAGTCTCCATTTAGGTAAAATTTATTTTGTTAGCTCATAAACTATGCTAAAGTAAATTGTATACAGTGCGCCAGAAAAAAAGGGACAACCCTGAATAGGTTTTGATCTAATGATCGAATTATCGCGTTTTAGGACTCAATCTTAATGGCTCGAGGGGGTGACCTCGTATATACAAATTTTTTAGAGCAGACGATAGTTTAAGTTACGAAATCAGACACAAAAACGTAACCTTTTTTTTTTTGACGGATTCGGATTTCTGACCACCAAAATATAAGGGGTAGCCGCAATCTGAGAAATAGGCTCCCCTTAAGTTGGTCAGGAGAGAGATCCAAAGTTTAGATCCCCTTATGTTAATTTTACTTGTTGCGTATTTAGCCAGATTTTGAGAACTTATTAAACAAAAAATTTTTTTTTTGCCCACAATTAAAAACTTTGGTTACCAAATACAATTCCACAAAAAAAAAAAAATAATTCCAGGAAATATTTCTTATTTCTTATTATATTATATAATAATAATCGAAAAAATTTTGAATTGTAAGATATAAAATTTTTTACATTATTTTAAAGTATCTAATTTTACGAGGGGAAGTAAAAAATTTATCATAATTTAGTCAAAAATTTTCCGAGAAATCGAACTTAATTTATACGACTTTTTTAAAATTCGATTTCTCAGGAGCTATTCAACCGATTTAGCTTGCATTTTGTTTTTTTGCATGCAAAATTAAATACTTTTAAAGAATTTAAAAAATCGTGTACCTTACAATTGAAATTTTTTCCGGGTTTTATTAAATAAAACAATAAAAATAATAGATATTTACTGAAATTTATTTTTTGAGTGGAATTATATTTGTGTAATCGAATTTTATAATTGTGTGCAAAAGTTTTTCAATTTGATTAAGAAGTTCTCGAGAAATGGCGAAATACGTGAAAAATAAAATTAGCATTAGGGGGTTTAAACTTTGGATGATTGCTCTCCTGACCAAACTATTGGGGCCATATTTTTCAGACTGCTGCTTTTCTCTATATTTTGGGGGTCAGAAATCAGAATCCGTCGAAAAAAAGGCATGTTTATTCAGAGAAAGTACGTTTTTGTGTCTGATTTCATAACTTACAATATCGTCTGCACTAAGTATATCCGGCATATTTGAGATCATCCTCTCGAACCATTAAGATTGAGTCTTAGATCCGGCCATTCGATGAAAAGTTATTCAGGGTGGTTCGTTTTTCCTTTTTTGGCCGACTGTACATTATTATCGGATATGCATCTAAAACCTTTGTCCAATACAGGGGGGCAAAATTTCTTCTCGTCCACCGACTGCTCAGGGCTGGTGTGTAAGTTCTGTGTTATAAAATTTAGTGTTTCAAATCAAAATGCCTCCTGGAGTTGTGAATTTTCAGTTGACAAATATTAAACATTGAGAGCAATAGTTTCAGACATGTGCAACCACGTTTGAATCTATGTCAACTGATGCATGACATCTTGGGTTGGTTTTCCAAAGAAGAATTTCTTGAATTTGAGATAGAAGATGTAAAGAAACTCTTAATGCCCAAAACAATGAAAGGATAGTGAGGATCAGGCCTGAAAGCGAGAAGGAAAAGAGAAAATACTGGTAGGAGAACTATTTCAATATTAGATAATATTTGGGAGGATTTAATCTATTCCCAACGACAAACAACTCACTGTCATTAATTTTTTCTCAACGAAGAAGTAATTCAATATAAAAATTGTATCCGTTAAAAACAATTGGTAGTTGAGGATTTTTATTATTCCCGAAAAAAAGCTTAAAAATGAAATTTATTTGTTACCAGTTTTTACTCTTTTCCGTCTTGATATATATGGGCTTTCAGCCCTGAGTGAGGTTGATCTTGCACTTGGAGAATTGTGTGAATTATTGATACATAATCGACACACGTAGTAGGCTGTATGAGATTAAAATGACATTCGTTTGGCAGAAAAAAATGTTTTTTATTGAGCATTTGGGTACAAAAAGAAAAAAATACAATTTATGCATATGAGAAAAACAAATAAAAAAAGGTGTTTCTATAACGTAATAAAGAAAATCGTTTTTAGTAGGGTTATGGTAAAAGAAAACAGTAAAATAATTTGAAATAAAGTGTTTCAAAATTACTAAATTTGAAACAATTCTATATGATGTTAATTTGTTTTGGATTTATTGTGCAAAAAATTAAAAAGATTATTTAGCGGAGTGATAGCTATAATTCTGTTATAATTAAACGACAGGACAATTCAATTCACGGTGTTTTCTAAAATTGTCTCCAATCAAAATATACAGTTAAAATAATGCATACAAATAAATTGGGATAGATTATAAAGAAAAATTGGTGATTTTTTTCTTATTTGCTACCAAGCCCCGTTCATTGTTTTATCATTGTTTCTTTCAAAAATGTTTTTATTTTTCATGAAAAACAATTTTTTGTCAAATAAGTATGATTGCAGGCTAACTGAATTTTGTTAATAAAATTTATTTTTCGAGTTTTTCAAGTTATATCAAGTTTATCAAGTTTTCGAGTTATATCAAGTTTTTATTTCAATGTAGTTCGTTTCTCCTATCTGCCACATATTTTATGTAATATTGAATGCGTTAAGACTAACTCATCGTTGGGGACAACTTTTGTTAAGTCAAGCAACGTCTCCTCGCTACAAGAAGTGGCAAACCATGAAAATTTCTGGTCTTTATCCTACAACAAAAGGACTGAAATTTTTTTATTTAATTACCGTGAGAGGATAGTTTTTATCAGCAATCTAAGTTTTTTCAAACCTTTCAATTGAATATCTTTTTATGCAGATGTAACAAAAAAAAATGATTGTATCAATCATGGAGGCTGACACAAGGAGTGGACAGAGCTTCCTAGCTAAATTTATACTAATTAATTTAATAGAAGAAACATTATAATCTGAGAAATTTTAGTTTTAATTTAATTCGAATTATTTTTGCTTTATGTAAAACAGCAATGTAATTTCTGTATTATAATTTTAATAATAAAATATTTAATAATTTTGATAATAATAGTTTCAAAATAATAATTCTTTTTTATTATTGAATCTTTTCAAAGTACTACAAATTAGCATGATCTACAGACAAATATAAATATTTCATAGAATGCTAGTTATTTAATGTCAAAACAATATTTGAAATATTGTAAAAGTTTTATTAACACTATATGTCAAATTAAATTATTTCGCTCAATGTCATTTTTTTAATATTTTAATCGAAATTTTTCTATATCTAGAAAACTAATATTTAGTTTTCATAAGCTAGATATTAATGTTAGTTATTAAGCCCTTTAAAGTATTTTCCCCCCACTCATCCCACTATACAAGAGGAGTATTTTAACGATAATATGAATTGAAAGAATAAAGTGATGTGTCAAAAACAGTTAGCTAACTGAAGAGGTTTCTGAAAATATTTTTTTCATTCATCAGTATGTTTAATTATGTAATAATTTCTTCAATTAATAATAATTTCAACGATATTTTATCTCAGTAAAAGATAAGAAATGTAGAGATAAGCAATTTTTCTATTGATTTTATAACATATTTTTAACAAACTTTTTAGATTTCTTGCAGCTCTCTTCACATTGCTTTTAAAATTATTTAATACCATTTTTTAATTTCCATATTATTCCATTTTAACTTAGTCTAAAAAAAATTTTTACGGTTTTTCTACCGATTAAGGTTAAATAGGTCACGTTGTGGTTAATGTGATGAAGTCATATGTTTAATTTCGTCAATTCAAAATAATAAAAACCGTTGATGCAGATAAGTCGAAATTTAAATGCTGGGCACAATACATTTAAATGCAATGTATTACAATCACAAAATTATAATACATTTTCATAAAGAATGATTATGATTTATGTAATTTAGAGGCTCCACATCCTGCTCGTTCCTTTCTACAACCCCTGTTTATGCTACGCAATTATCATAGATTTATTTATTTATTTATTTTTTTTGTCTTAAGAATTGACGTCTCTTCCACAAAAACAAAGAACATTTTGTTAAGAAAATGCAAATATTGTAGTTTCATGTAAGAACATTTTGTCTAGTTAGTTTGTCTGTTAGTTGCAGGGAAATGGATGATCACGTGGATTTGAAAAATAATTATCTGTAATTGAAAAATAAAATTTAACTTTATACATGATCTAAGAAATACAGATAGTGTAACTCATTAAAAAGAAATAAATGAGAAGTAATTTTACTCGTTGATGAATTTAACTGAAAATTGAAATAACTGTCGAATAAATTGAAATTTCAAAACCAACAGGCTTAAAGCTCATAAATAAAAACGACTCTTTCAGCAAGCTAATTTTCAACTTCGCAGTTGCATTTCAGAGGGTTAAAGATCGACCAAACATGTTATCCCCCCCCTACAAGTCTAGAAGTTAAAAATTAATAATTATTGAACGTTCTGTGTTTTTAATTCCGTCTCACTCAAAAGTACGCTAAATAAAAAAGCGGAATAAGCTGAATTATTTTTGATCGAATTTTAAATATCCGATCGAATTTGATTTCTCAGAAACTATTTGACCGACTTTGTTCAAATTTTGTATTTTGCCGTATAAAATTACATTATTTAAAATGATTTAAAAAATTTTAGACTGTTATGAAATAAAATAATAAAAAATAATAAATAAATATTAAAAATTATTCTTGCATGGAGTTTTCTTTGGGTAAGGGAATTTTATTATTGTGCACAAATTTTTCTCAATTCGCTTACTAAATTCATGAGACATGACGAAATACGCAAAAAGAAAAAGTTAACAATAAATTGTCAAAACTGCGAATCGCTCTCCAAACCAAACTATTAGAACATTATTTCCTAGATTGAATTTACCCTCCGAATTTGTCAAAAAAAAAAAGAAAAAAGGTATTTTATTTAGACATAATACTTTTTTTCTACCTGATTTTGTAATTTAGAATATCATATGCACTTATTTATTAGCGTATTTTTGGTCACACCTTAAAAATATTAAGATTGAACCACATCTGTTTAGTCCGATGTAGGCAAGGTTGCACAGGCAACGTATTTATTCTCTGTTTCCCTCTTGGCTACCGCGGTTTTTCGAATTTTGCTTTTCCCTTTCTTTATCCATCTTTCTTTAGAACCTAAAAATTTTTTTCAGATTGATTTTGTTTTGCCTATTCAAATCTAGAGAATCTTGAGAATGGGTGTCTATTTTTGAGTTCACGAACATTCGCTAAAAAAAGAGGAAGATGGAAATAAAAGCTTACATGTTTCAAGCGTTTAAAAATAGTCTCCCATTCTCGCTAGACATGAATGATTGCGTGACGTCAATTTTTGAGAGATTTTTCAATCTTATTTCATAATTAAAAAGAAAGAAGACTAACATTCGGATCATCATCATCATATCTGGCTAGACAGCCCAGGGTGGGCCAGTGCCTTCCTTTGAATTCGAATCCACTTCTCTCTACTTTTGACACTTGTTCGCCAGTTTTAACATTCGGATATCAGCGAAAAAAATATGAATAAAATTTTACGCTACGCGTGTGTAAGCCCAGTTCCTCGTAAGTTAACCAAATTTAAATAGTAATCACCTCATTTAAATATTACCACATTGTCGCCAAATTATTGTTTCTGGAAAAAAAATATTTCAAAATAAAATAATGAATAAAAGCAGTTGAAACTTTAGATGTTGCAGTAGAAAAATACATAGAGTTACAAGGTAAAAAAATGTATGCCTCATAATTCAAAACTTCTTCATCCACAATTAAATTAAATAATAAAAAATTCTAAACAATAATTAAAAATTATTGTTTGCATGAAATTATCTTTGGGTAAATAGGCTTTATGAGTGGGTGCAATTTTTTTTTCTGAAATTGCTCAAATACTTTTAAAGATATGACTAAAAACGCATATATATATATATATATATATATATGCTTATTCAGAGAAAGTGCGTTTTTGTGTCTGATTAAATAATAAATAATTAATAATTAGCATATTTGAGGTCACCGCTAGAAAACATTAAGATCGACACTTAGTATGTGAAAATCCGATCATTGGGAATAAAAGTTATTCAGGGTGAAATCTTTTTCTCTCTCCATGCAACGAAGGAAAGCTAAAAGTTTCAAGAGTGTTAAGATTAACGGAGCAGTAAAATATCGTATTATTTTTCGACCAGACTTTTACTAAATTTTTCTTTAGAATTCCATATTTTTAATGCGCATAAACTGTACAAAATTGTTAAAATTTCTACAAAATGAAGAAAATTCTAATTTTTGAATGGTTCCAACGACGGTCAAAATGTATCTTTTAATAAAACTTATTACACTCTGACTCAGCTGATTTTAAAAGCATCTGAAGTTATTTTGTAACAACCCTGTATAATAATTTTTTAAATTTATTTATTGATATTGAAATATTTAAACAACGTGTTTGAATTTTAATCTAACATAGATTTAATATTAGTACTGTATCTTGTAAAATCATGGATATATTTTCAGGCATTTGGAATCGTTGAAAACATTTACAAGAAATGATTTCAGATATGCCAAGGAGTAAAAAAATAACATAAAATTTGGGAATAAAGGAAGCTGCATCACCTTAAAAAACTTTTTTTTTTTTAAAAAATTGAAGAAAAGAAAAAAAGAACATCCACTTCACATTTTATAACTTTCCGATTTTATTTACACTTTATACCTCCGTTCATAAGGTTAACCAGCTTTAATACAACTGTCAGTACTCTATTTTTTATGTATTATTGCAATATAATAATTAGAGCAGACGATTTCAATTTAAAAAGATATGACGATTTCATTAAAGAACTCATAATGAAGCGTTAAAAAACTTTGCCCCGTTTATCCAATAGTTCTTTAATAACCTTCTCTCTGAGTAAATGCAAATTATGAACTAAATTTATGCATTGCAAGCTGCTGAGTTAAAAAAAAAAAGATTTAATTTTTAAGAATCAATTCTTTCAAAAGCATTATAGAGAGTAAAAAAATATACCGTAAATAAACGAAGAACGAAAGACGCAGCAATGTCATCAAAAATGCTCCCACTACATTTTAGCACTAAAATAAAACAAAATGATGTATTAATAATGAATTATCATTACTTTTCTCATTTTATAATCATCACTTTATAGCCAAGTTGTGCTCTCATTCGTTTATGTATACTTGTAAGATAGTTTTCAAAGCATAAATTAGGATTTTTGAAAGAAAAAAAATGAAATATCGGGATTTTTATGGTATTTTAAGGAAAAGATATTAGTTCACTTATTTGCTAAATAAGACAATTATAGTATCAATAAAAGACATCTTACTCGTGAAATGTCAAATGTTTTTTGCCAAACTAAATACAGTGCAGTAAATCATCATATTTTTAGATTTTTCCCAATCAATTTTCTTCCTTCGAAATAACAAGGAGACACGGATAGTAGAAAATTTTTTCTCACGATTCGCAGTCCAGTCACGTGGTTTCATTATGAGGGCAAACATTTTCCCGATATTATTTCATCTCTATGGATGAGAGTGAAAAACACTAGATTTGGTAAAATGAAATGCGTTACTTCACAATTAGCTTCTGTGTGTTTTAATTTTTATTTTTTATAATTTAAGAAAATTTTTTGCTATGCCCTTTTTTCTTCGAATTATATGAATCGTTTCCTATTTCTTAAAATTTCCTTTTCTAAAACAATTGCACGATTTAGTGAACTGAAAAACCTATTTTCATATCATTTGGATAAATTCAGGTTTCATATGAATTGGATGAAATATTTTAAGAAAACTGTAATGATAGTTTTGTTGTCTTTCGCAATATATTAACATCTAAAATATATTATTATCGGAATATATTAACATCTTAATTGGCAAGATTAGGCGAATACATAGGAATTTTTTTATTTAACATGCTAACTTTTTGTAGTGTCTGTTGAGCGACACGTGGTGAAAAAAAAATAAATTTGAGAAAAAAGTGCTTTTTCCTTTGACCCAAGCCTTTTTCCTTGAATTTTAACATAAAGTTTAGTCAGTGGCCCATGGGATCTCTCTACAATGTATATGCTGGTCACTTTATTCTGCAATATCAGAGTAACATCATTTTATTTAATTATTTCATGTTATTCATATCAAGCTTTTAAGGACACCTAGAACACTCCTAACAACGATTAAAGTCAAATTTATTGCTGCAAAGGTCCAAAGAAATTCCGAATAACAAATAGTAAACGGTTTCAGTAGACACAAATTTAAGAATTAGGATTTTCATGATTGAGAAAAATGATGCAGTGAGTTTGAGAAAAACGCGTTTAAAGTAGCAGATGGTAATGTTTTTCTTTGAAATTATTTTAAGTAACACTTAGCTTAGACCTTTTTCATGACCTAAAAATATAAAATTAAAAAAGAAATATTTATAGAGTTTTTAATTAAGTGTAATTAAATTATTGCATTCATTAATATCTCACTAAATTATAAATATTTTTATTTATAGAACTTCGTATATTAAGTACCGTAAAAATGTCTACGTCACACAATTTTAGTTATGTTTCGATTATTTTTATTTATTATAAAATAATAAAAATAAAACAGTTAATTTTTAAGGATTTTTGTCCTTTTCATTACAAAAAAAAGAAAAAAAAAGAAAAAGGATTAATAACTTGAAATGCTTGTCTATAGAATTATTCTCTTAGCTTTGTGCGTAAAGCAAACACATTCTTTAAGTAATTGATGCGAACGGTAGAGGTTCAAAACTTGGATCCTGACACTGTTGTTAGTATAATGACGATAAAAAATTCACAAAAAAATCGATACTTTTAAGTTAGAGAAAAAATATTTTCAAATCGATTTTCTGCGATACACACATATTTTTTGGAAGAATAATCTTTTAATGTCAAATACAGAGTCACATTAATCTACGAAGTAGTTCTTTATGTCAGTAAACGCCGTTTTACTGGGGGGAAAAAAGTTAAAAGTAGAAAAAAAAAGAAATAAAAAATTCCAAAATGACAGCCCGAATGGACGCTGCAGACGATAATTATAGCAACGCCCTCGTTCGATGCAGTAAAAAAATCTCAATTATTTCAACAAACAAAAATTTGAGAGATAAAAAAAAAGTGAATAGTTTTCAACTAACTAGTTAATTTAAAATATTGTTAAGCATAACCAACATAATAAATGACATTTTTATTCAATAATGGTTTTGTTAGAATAGTTAGACGTGAAATAACCCAAGCTTTGTTGTATTTGCATCTTGCAGATAAACGATTTCACAGTTAACGGTGAGGGTGAAAAAGGCTGTTATTATAAGGAAGCGAATTTTTGAGAGCAAATGTTACCCGTTTTATGAGGTGCTAAAGATTTATAGTTGAATAATATAAACAGGCTATATTATCAAATTGCCCGTGGATCAGGACTCTATGTATTTACAGTAGGTTGTTATTTTTGACTTTAGTTTCTGTGTGGGAGCAAAATACATTCAATTTATATTTAAGAAATGTAATTACACATTTATTTTCATTCATAGAAATTCATTTAATTCCTATTATTAGTTCACATTCTCCCTATTATCTTGTTCAAATTTTAAATCGTTCATAAAATACTTTTAATTCACTCACTCAAGCTCAAATACATTTTTTTAGACGTATAGTGGCTGACACTTGATATTAATACAGTTTTTTAAAACATTAATTCATTCATTAAATTTAAATAATTAATTTTAGTTTCAGAGGGGAAAAAATTTCTCTTATATAACATATTTAGCAGGATATAAATTTAGGAATAAACATCATCAGATTCATAAATTAGAAAAAAAAGAAAATAGAAAGCGAATAAATAGTAACAAACAAAAATAATAGTCCAACACCATAAATAGAAAATTGCAAGGAAATTATCTTTCTATTTTGCCACTTAATATGTTAATTCTGCCATATGTAGATGCGTATTTATATTAATTGTAACTATTTAATTGAGAGTTTTCTTTTTTGGCTAATGGCGGGCACTTGGGTCTATTTCCCATTGGCCTCAGAAACGCCAGAATTGCTACTCTCTTATCGTTACCCAGTGAGCACTTGTGGCTAAGCCATGGCGGTGGAGTGGCGTTGCCCACGTCATACAACCACAAACCCGTTTATAGGGAGGGTTACATTCACACACAATCACACAGAAGAAAGGACATAGAACAGAAAGAGAGAGACATCCATGCCCTGAGCGGGATTCGAACCCGCTACCGCAGTCAGGCACGCTAACCTGGTCAGCTATTTAATTAAAAGTAGAGCTAAGATAAAATTTTTCTGTGTTGACCTAAGTAGGAATTGACTATTATATTTACTTTACTTTTATAAAAAAATAAAATAAAAATAAAGCATTTTCGTAACAGACCGCTGGGATGGAGGTTAAAGCTCTACCATTTTATAACTAACAGTCTGATTGTGGCAATGTGGACAGCATAGGTCGCTTTTACTTCCCAGGAAAGTTGGTATCCATTGATCTTAAGCTGGGTGGGTTTTAAGCCGACCCTGGGTATCGAATCCTGGTTCATCACAATAACGGTTTAGTGCCTTAACCACAAAGGCATTGTGGCTTATCATTTTATACATTTACAGCATACTCTCGATGTCTCGAGCTTCGATAACTCGAAACCTTGTTATGTCAAAAAAATATTTTTCCCTTTGGCAATATCTATCCACATAATATTAATTTGAATTCCTATATCGAAGAGTCTCTTCTCAAAACCTTGTTATGCCGAATTTGTTTCGAAATGGGAAGTGAATATTTTGGGAAAAAATCACAATTAATCACAATTAAAATCACAATCACAAAAATCAATTCTTGTGTATTTAATGCGTAATTATTTTTGTCTTACTTTTAAAAATAAAATGATCCTTGCTGTATTTAAACTTATAGTCAACTATCATTACATACATATTATCAGTAGTTACATTATTAGTATTATATATTAGTATACATATTATTAGTATTACATATATTTTATTAGTAGTTATTCTTATGTTTCATGACTCTACTTTTTAGAGTAATAGTTTATAATATATTTTTTTACTTTTTAGAACACAATTCTAAACTTGTTATCACGAAAACTCGCTGTTTCAATTTTTTTAACGGTCCCTTCCGCTTTGAGATATCGAGAGTATACTGTATTTATATTTCATGGAAAACCTCGTAATAAAAGTTCAGATTGTGATAAGTTCTTAATCAGAAACGTTTGAACTTCAGAATTGTTGTGATACATCAGGGTTCACAAAATGTATTCCGCGTAACCTTAAGGTTTCGTTCGCCAGGGACAAGACTTGTTTGTGATATGCTTAGCATGCAAAAATCTTCAATGAAAACGAATTCTCCATTCCTGTTAAATTACAGGATGGGTGGATCTGGACACAACATTGCAGAAGATTTAATTAAATTATGTATGACAGAAATAGGTTGCTGTAATACTCGGAGAAGAAGACGTAAAAAAATTTGTTTCTAGTTGTAAACAATGAGGTGAAGAAGGGCCTGTTTACACGGTCCAATTTCTTGAATCCGAGAAATTGGACGGATTTCTCTGTCCAAGAAATTGGATGATTCGTTGACACTATCCAAGTTCTTGAATGTCACTGATTCGTTGAAAGAAAAACTTGCGCATGCGCATTGTTCATATTCAACATTATAAAATAATACTTAAATAAGTTTAAAATTACTAAATAAATTCAAATAAAATCATAATAACACAAATAAACCGTAACAGGTTACTTTATTTGGACTAAAATGTATGAAAACAGACAAGAAGATGACATAATTTGCTGCCTGATTGTTGACGTCACAAAACCTATGACGCTGATTGGTTAAGGGAGAAAAAACTTGGATGGAAAGTAGAACATGCTCTACTATCGTCCAAGAAGTTGGACCAAGTTCTTGGATGTTTGTTTACACGATCAAAGCTCAAAGCAAAACAAGTTTTCATCAATATCAATCAATCTCTGTCCAAGAAATTGGATCGTCTAAACAGGCCTAAAGGGTGTAAACAGTATTGTAAAATGACGGCTTGTGAAATTGGCTCTTTTAGCTAATTTAAGAAACTCAATTTTTTCTTTTAGTTTATCAAATATATAGGCCAAAAAAGCAAATTTATGGGTTAAATGGGTTCTTCCAAAGGGAGGTTCATCATTTAGGGTTCCAACGCCGAAAAAAATTGAGAACCGCTGCAAATAAAGATTTCACCTCCTGTTCGATTCGTCCAGTACTTAATTTGACGAAGTTGAATTGAAAAGCCTTACTTAACGAAATCTATGTCAAACACAAGAAAAAAAAGTGAGTCATCGTGGTTTTTTGCAGGGGTTGGCGAGCGTTAGCGAGCAGGGGGAGCATAATGTAGCAACACTATAAATGTTATTTAAAAAAGAGGTTACTTAGAAAAATTACTTTTGTTCACCAATAGATCTAAATATTTATACTACTAATAAATATTTGGATGGTGAGACGCAAGTGTAAGAAAACCGAAATTCTTTTTAGTACATATATATATTAAGTGATTAACTTTAACTTTAGTAGAAAAATTGTTTTCTGCCAAGAAACAACAGTTATTGCGAAGTAATCATTGCTGTTGGCGAGCGGCAGCGAACAGGAGATTTGCCCCCCCCCCCAATATTGCATAAAGCCTCCCAATGACCAGAATTGTTGAAAATCGCTAATGCCGATAAAAGTTGTGCAATGTTTAATGTGTCATTCTATTGATAAAAGCTGCCCAAATGAGCTAGGGTCGCATCTTTGGTACGTAACAGGTCACCCAAAAGCAAGCATAAATATTCCCTCGATCTGTCAAATATTAAGAGCTTATGGGATGATCATTTATTTGCTTTCTCGCATAAACCAATTTGCTATGACAGAAGTACTATAATGTCTTTTGCCGATATATCAAACGCAAAGAAATGTCGGGCCCAGAACCGAAACCAAGCGATATCTGGTCGATATGAATTCTGCCTCCTACCAACTACAGTACTGACGTGTAAAATCCTCCACGGTAGAGGGATTATGGGTTAAAATTCCCTTACCTTCGGACTAAGTGGTAGGTTTTCGTAGTTTTCTCTAAAATGTAACGCAAATTCGGGTTAATTGTTTCAAAACTTCTCCCTCGAAGGTTAATTTATCTCAATACTTGCTTCTTGTCGCTTCTTATTGATAGATTTAAAAATAGATTTTTACTTAAAAATAAAAATTTATTCTATATAAGATACAAAATTTTTTATTCTCTTAAAACAAGTTTGGTTCCATAAATTAAATTTCCGATTTTACTGGAAAATCTAATAATTCCACTCGGTAACTAGTTCAACTTAATTACAAACTTATTTTCAATTTCTTATTTAATTTTTGGTTACAATAATAATTCGTCAGATATTTTTTGCCCAAGAGCTTATTTAACAACAGTAAGGAAACCTGAACCTTTCCTTACTATTTAACAACAGTACGGAAAGTAAATTCTAAATAAGGCAACAGAATTTTAAGTAGTTATTTTGTATTCATTTGAATCAATTATGTTGATTGAACACAGTATTACATAAATTTCTTATGAAATGAAAATTATGAAAGAGCAATAACTATCATAAGAAGTTGCATAATAAGGTAATATTATTTGATAACTTTATAATAATGAAATAATATTTTTTGAACTTTTAATTTTAAGAATTAATTTTGAATAATAATAAAAAAAACAATTAACGCAATATACAAATATTAAAAGAAAGGATGATAAAGTTTACGGGTAAACGTCGTTAAAGGAGGGTTAAATAAATAAATAAATTCTTTGTTAGTAAACACTGTTATAAATTTTCATTAATTTTATGCTAATATCCAAAGATGTTTGGAACTTCGTTGTTTATAAATAATCTGATCTTTTTTGTCCAATGAGAATGTACGTAGCAGTAGGACGGCTGTTATCTTTTGTATAATAAATTGAGAAATGAAAAATATCTTTGAAATTAATGATATTGCAATTAAGAAAATAAAAATCATCAAAATCAAAATATTTTTAGTAAGTTACTTTATGGTTGGTGAACTTTTCATGTATTTCTGTTTATAATTTAATTAAGGACTTGTCCAGAAAGAACGTCAATTTTACTGTTAAATAATATAGCCTTATTAACATTATCGTGCAAAATCATCACTTTTTTCATCATCTTAAGAGTGTTTGTAAGAATTAATTTGGCAATGTATGCCGGTAAATTAATTTGTTTCTCAAAAAATCCCTTAGCTTATTTTTACTAAAAACAGATGTCAAAATTTAAAAAAAAACGAAAATCAAAAAACGATTTCATTAAAACGTGCGGAAACATTTTCTTAAAAAAATATTGTTCTTTAAAGTATTATTTTTGTGAGAAACGATGAATATTAAAATACACTTTGAATTAAATTGTTTTTTTTCTGTAAATGTTAATTTATTTAAATTTTGAAGTTAGTTGTAAAATTATACTTGTGGAAAATATTAATACAGAGTTTTTCTATATTCTAATAACACATCAATTTAAAAAAAGAAAAAAAAAACATTTTCTGCTGACTGCGATATTTTGTAAGGGGGGATATTATTTGAACATGTACAATACATTTTCTACAATTATTTATGGGACTTTAGAATTTAATATCTTAAAAGGAATTTTTTTAGAAGAAAATGTCTGATAAACAAGGGAGAAAAATTTGGAATCAGATTCTCAATATGTTTGGAAAGTTCATGAGTATCATAGAAAGACGGAAGATAAAATTTTCTTTTTGCACTAAAAGTATATTTCTTAGCTCTAGGTTTTATTCTCTTTTAAGGAAAAGTAATACTAAGTTATTGTTTTTTTAAAACTTAGTTTCAACTTACTCAGCACAGATTCAATGAAAAATAAAATATTGGAACAAAATATGTTTAAAATGTAATAGAGAGAAAATACATTTATTAGAAGGGATGAGATTTGTTGTTTAAGAAGTCAATAGTATTTTATAGATATTACAGTTCTCTTTTGAAAGATATAATGACCTTTAATGAATTCAAAAGAGTTTAGTAGATCTCTTTGTAACATATTTGGAAATTATCAAAAAATTATTCCCCAAAAATAAATATTCCCCTATGTTGCTTTCTTATGTTATATGAAAAGAAATCTCAATATTTTCATTTCACATGCAGAAAAAAAATGTTGGAATTCACAACATTCGATTATTAGCTATTGATTGTTAAACTTGATGTAAAATATGTTATGGGAACTGCAGAAAAAAAGCTATGGATTTGAAATTGGACGTGCCGGAGAAAGTGCTTGTCTGAAATTCCAATTTGTTCTAAATGAAAGCAATTTTACGTGCGTTTACTTTTCCAACTTTTTCTTCTCATATTGTTTTACCTTAGATTTGGTTTTGCTGTGCGAAAACTCTGGAGCTTAAATACTTAAAATGACGCAGTGACGAAAGAAAAAAGTACCGGAAGTACGATGGAATAAAAAAAAGAGGACATTTGATGACTAGTTCGAGAATTAAAAACTATTAAACTTGTAGTAAAAAAAAAAGTCACGCGAGTCGCTCTACAGAACCGCACAACCGCAGAGTTGAAATTCGTCATGCTGAGAAGGCTGTTTTTATTTATGAACTTAAAAATTTTTTTTTTCGAAGTTCCAATTTATTCGAAAGTTATTACAATTTAAAATACTTAATCCATTAATTTTTTCTTAAATTTTTTTTCTTTAATTAACAACTATATATCTATTAGTAGTGTATCAACCACAACAAGTATACAAATCCAATTCACTTGTATATAAGACATGTTAACTCGATTCTATGTTGCGGCACCTTTTCATAGATGAAGGTTGACGTTGTCGATATCTGCTCTCCCCACGCATTGTTAAAGAAAAATTCATTTATCTCTCTCGAGATCTTTAGTTTATAAGTCCACGATTCAGAGCTAAGAGTGAGAATCATATGCGCTGCCATAATGGATGTTTATGTTACGATTTGGTTTGCTGCGCAGAAAACTTAGGAACTGGAACTTAGGAACTGGAACTTAAGAAGGTATACAGAAAAATGTATATGTATTACAATGAAATAAAAAAAAATTATATTTGATAATTAGTGCAAGAATGATTGACTGTTGAACTTGAGTAAAAAATGCAATGTAAATCAGTTTGAAGCCCTCAAAAATGCAATTAAGTTAAAATTAGACATGTTGAATGGACTGATTTTGTCTATGAAACTAAATAAAGTTTTTTAAAAAAAAATTTTTAAATCAAATTTGTTCGAAAATTTTGATAATTATAACTGCTTTTTTCGCGAATGTTTTCTTTGCTTTAAGTAATGACTATATAATTGTTATCAAATTCATTTATCTTCCTCGAGTCTTTATTTTATATGCGCGTGCTTTAGTTGATGTTGAAAGAAGTTTTAGAAAAGAGAGGGTTTAAAGGCTGCCACGCATAATATCTTATATCGAAATTTTTAACTATGTATGTATATAATAAACTTAATTCCAGAAATAAAATCCGTTGTATCGACAGAATAATATGAAGTGAGTCGTTGAATATTGTTCATGAGTTAATCTTTTATTTCTCTTCCTTACGTTCTGTTTTTTTTTCTAAGTTTGATTCCTTTTTCAATGCAGTGGTTGATTCTTTTTGAAATCATTCATAATAATAGTACGTATTTATATACATTTGTAACAGTAAAATTATTTGTAAAATTAAGTATTTGTAAAAATTATTTGTATATTTTAATATAATTTTTTTTTTGTTCTTTTGAAAAATATCCACTTAAAATACAAACAAACAATCACGGTGGTTAGTGAGCATACTAATAGTTAAAAAAAAAGTGCAATTCTTGTAACTTTTATATTCACAAATAGTGACTTGGAGTACAAATGCTGATACAGTTGATGGCCAAAGTGCATAACTTACTTTACTTGCCGAACATTTTTTATTTATTATATAATGTCTTCGTGTTACAAAACACAATCCATTTTTCTGACCCTCACAGCACATTTGAGTCAGTTGATGCATGATTTATGACGGAAATTGATAAATAGTATAATTTCATAGTATGTAGTATAATGAATACTATATTTATTAATAATATATTTATCAATATCCTGCCGATCATGCAACCACAGTGCATTTTTTGAAAATGGGAAGAATAGAGTTGAGCAGCGCGGATAATATGAGAAAACTCATAAGTAAGGTGGAAATACGAATAATTATTTTAAAAGGTATTCATACATGTTACAGTGAATGAGGGAAATCAAGAGAATCTCGACTTTCACCGGCGAATGTCAATATATAACATAGTTGCTTTGGTGAATGTCCAAAATATTTGTTATATCCGATTTGATATAAATTTATTCGTTGATAACATTACATTTACTCGAAATTTTAATATTTGTTAAGGATAGATTAGGAGAAACATCATTGTTCGGATTACCGGTTAAATGCATACTGGGCACTTGAGCTTACAAAAACATTGATGTAAGGCATACCGGGCAAATGCATACCAGGCAGTAGCACTTATCTTGACTTAGTATGCATGTATACTTAGTATACATGTTCAGACATGTACCAAGGTGACTATGTGTTTGTCAACATATACCGGTGGAAGTCAACAATCACCCATTTCTCTCATTCACCGTTAACAAATATATTTTAAGCAGATAACAGAAATCTTCGTATAAATCACTCTGACAACGAATAGTAATAGAAAAAAAATACAATAATGCCTCATTAAAGTATTCATGCATACTTTTTTCCCATCCTTCTTTAAAAAAAAAAGATACTCAGTCACTCGTTTTTACGGTTTGACCACTTAGCGGAACTCGTGAATAATCAGAGCTCTCCTGTATATTCATTGACTTATACGTTTTTACTTAGTTCATTTTTTTAGCAGCAGGAACAGATCTCTCGTTCCTTTGCCTCGGAAGATGCCGGAAGTGTTGCTTAGCCTTACCGGGTGGGCATCTGTGAACATGAGTCACGGAAGCAAGCACACACCACACTGCCACAAATACCCGTTCATAGGGTGGGCCACATTCATACATTAGAGAGCAACACACAGAGAGAAACATTCATCCCCTGAGCGGGAATCGAACCCGCAACCACTGGCTTCGCAGACTGACCGATCGGCCACCTGGCGACATTTACTTATATGCAAAAGCATTACTTTCTTACTTTAAAATAGTGCTCGACATCGCGCGCAGGTCGTCGGGCTACCGAAGCGGGGGTGCCATCCCCTCCGCAGAGGATCAAAATTGTGATGGCATGTCTTCGGATCATCCTCCGGGATGTTTCCCAGACCGTCGCCAATAGCCCATTGTGCAGCTCTAGTGCGACGTAAATTAACAACAACAACAACAACAACAACAACAACAACTTACTTTAAAATAAAGTGTGGTTTTGGCCACTTTTTTAATACTTTATTACTTTATGAACTTATATTCTTAAGGCCATTTTATCTTTCTTTCGGTTTTGTGAAGTAATAACTATTCAAAAAAATTTTTTCGGTTGAATGAATTGAAAAATAACAATTATGGTAAACCTTAACGATTTTAGTGCAACCTTTTCCTTTTTTCTAGAAAGAAGAACGAACTTTTAAAATTAAAATTTCATGAGATAAATAAATTTTACCACTTTTTTTTATTCAAAAAAGGATGCATGGTCATTGTTGGAAAGTCAAAAGAGAAGTAAAAAAGATCTGAAAAAATGCACTCAAATTTGCAATAACTTAATAATGATTAAAATTTAGATATGATCTTCACTACTGAAGCTACATTTTCGGAGCTGCGGAGTGATACGCGTGGTATTTTTTACTCCCAATTTAAATATAAATAATTTTAGAACTAATTATCGAATGTTAATTCGATATCGAACTTTTTATTGCATCGTCATCGCTGTAGATTTTCTAATAATCATTTGTTTTTCGTTATTTTTTTTAGAATAATAGTTTTTTTCCCGGCAAAATAAAATGTAACGCAAAGATGAACATCAAAAAACTCGATGATAGCTCTTATTGAGAAAGTAAATTACTTTAGAGAAGAAATTAATTCAGGGACAACGTATAGGACTACGTTACTTTTAATTGATAAGTTCAGTATATGAAAGACAAATATCGACATTTACTATAAGACTTTAACTGTTATATTATTTGTTATTATTAACTATAATACAGTTATTACTGTAACTATATTATGTAATAACTATGGACATATAAATTTGCTTCCAAGCGATATAAGTTAGCTATTCAATTTATACTTCTTTGAATGAAGTTAAGAAGTTTTAATTGCTTAAAAGTAAAATTTTTGGAATGTTAAAAATGTAAGGGAACCTGATAAAAATGAAATGAAATACTCTACGTGGAAGATTGAAAATCGAGTTTTTCAGAAAATGCTGATTTTAACTTGATTTACATAAATATCGCTGCAATGTGAAACTGATTTTTATTTCTAAAAATGTTTCAGTATCCTTTTAAATAAATAAAAAATCAGTAAAACCAAACGATTTATGTTTTCAATTTTTCATTATCAGAACAGTTAATATTAAAATAATTGGAATAACTGAAAGTTTTTGTTGTGCAGTGCGCAAAATAAAGAACGGATTACGGTAAATAACTTTTGTTATAATGATCGGATTTTCTCGTTCTAAGACTCGTTCTCAATGATTCGAGGAGGTGACCTCAAATATGCTAATTAAGTGCAAGCGATATTTAAAGTTACGAAATCGGACGCAAAAACGTACTTTCTCTGAATAAACATCTTTTTTCTACGGATTTGTATTTTTGACCCTCAAAATGTAAGAGGGTAGCCGCAATCTGGGAAATAGGGTCCCCATAGTTTGGTCAGGAGAGTGGTCTGAAGTGAAGGTACACAGGTATCATTTTAAGGAATATAATTTCACATGGTAAAATACAAAATTTGAGCAAATTCGGTTGAATAGTTCCTGAGAAACTGAATTAAAAAAACAACAACAGATGTTTAAAATTAAACTTCTTATGAACTATTCAACCGATTTTGCTGAAAATTTGCATTTTTACCACGTAAATTATATTCATTAAGTTGAAGAAAGAAATTGCATGTCTCAATATCCAAAATCTTCTCAGTAAATATTAAATATAATGAAAATTTATAAATATTTATCAAAAGTTATTTTTTGCAAGGAATTATCTTCGGGTAAACTCATTTTATAATTGTGTTTAACAAATTTTCAATTCGCTTCGGAATTTCTCGAGATATGGCAAAATACACAAAAAGTAGAATAAAAGGGTTCAAACTTTGGACCCCTATCCCGACCAAACTATTGGTCAATATTTCTCAGACTGCGGATAACCCCTTATATTTTGGGGGTCAAAAATTCAAAACCGACGGAAAAAAAAAGTATACTTATTCAGAGAAAGTACGCTCTTACGTATGATTTCGTAACTTGAAATATCGTCTGCACTAATTAATTAGCTTAATTGAGGTCACCCTTTCGAACCATTAAGATTGAGTTCTATAAAGTGAAGATCCGATTATTAGATCAAAAGTTATTGATGGTGCTCCGTTTTTTATTTTGCTCACTGTACTTTAATCAGTAGTCATGGATGATCAAATGTTATCCAAATAAATAATAATGATGACTGCCGGAATAGAGAAAGGCAAAGAAAACTAAAAGTTTGTTGTTAATTAACAGTTTCCATAAAATATTATTTTCTATAGAAAAATAATTTTATTCAGTAAATCGTCTTCTTCGTTTATATGTAGTTAATCGTTTTGTTAGAAACTGATTTAATATTTAAGTGTCAACTTTATTAAAAAAAATTATATTCATCAAAGGAATGAACGTTTTAGAAGGAATTTTCAATGTTAAAATTTTTATTTTATTTTTTAATCTAGAATTCTTCTAAGAGATGTTATATTAATTAGAGCAATTTTAAGTATTAAAAAGATTTTTAATAAATGGAATAATTTATCTTAATAAGTACAGATCATGTGCAAAATATTGTATTAAATTTATTATAATGAAGAATAGAGAGAAAATGTCCATAAGTATTCCAGAACTAATGACTGAAATTTCTTTATTAGTTTTGATTGGATGGAGGGAAAAAAAATTGATTTTCTGATGCTTCTTTCAATCGTTTTACAATTTCACAAATCAAAGAGTGGGTGGCAGAGCCGAAAAGCTCTAAGAAAATGTCCCCTTCTCCAGAAGCGACGCCTGCGCAATGGTCCCTAGCCGCCGATCACCCCCGGAATTCCAATGAGTCACTCCGCAGACCGCCATGATGCCGCGCCGACGCAGGGGCGTCGTCTTTCAACCCTAGGAACTGAGCGAGTAGTGACAGCCCCACCCGAGGGCGAGTGTTGTGAGTGACTGAATAACCGCGGAATTTCACCGAAGAGTGTCACAGCGAAACAACAGTAGGTCGCCCTTCAGGGCGTTCATCGCCATCGCCATGTGGCCCCCTTGCCGGTGGCGACCGGGCGCCGTAAAACCAGGGCGCGTACGGACCCTCTTCTGACATGGGGAATGAAGAGAGCCAACAAGGGGGAGCCGCCGCCCCCGGACAACCGCAACAGGGTACCCCTTTTGGAATGGGCGGCGGACCTCCTCAGCCCCGGTTCGGGGGCCCTACTCAACAGGCACCGGGCATGCGGCAAGTGGCCCCAACAGGCCGACCGATACTCCGGCCCGGTGGCCCGGGCCCACCCCAGCCGGTGATGGGGGGTGCATTTCCTGGCGGTGGCCCTAGGCAGCAGAGTCAACCAGTTCGCCCTGTTCAAGTGGGCGTTCAACCATGGGCTGAACCTCCAGTACAACAACCAGCGAGGTTTCGCGGGTCTGTGCCGCAAACACCAGTTCCGCAAGCAAGGGCGCCCCAGCAAGTTACGCCCCTGCGACCCCTGACACAAGTACAACAACAACAGCAACAATTACAACAGCAGCAGCAGGCCAAACAGCAACAACAACAACTGATGATGGACGAGAATTTGGGTTTAGATTTAAGCGATTTGTCTGAAGCAGAAAAGGAAAAAATCTTATCTGTTATGGCACGAGCTCAGGATTTGGATGAAGACTACGAGAGGCACAAACGGTAAGTTCACAAATTTAAAAATATTAAAAACTTTTTGTCCCTCTTACTTTTATTTACTTTAAACTTAATTTTTGTTACTGATGTATAAGAAAAATGAAAAAAAAAAAAAAAAAAATTAAATATTAACTTATTATTATTGAAAAATTTTTTTCTTTTTCTCTACAATTTTCCTGAAGAAATATCTTTTTTCGAATTATTTCAAAATTGCCCGTATTGTTTTCAATTTTTTTATACTGTTAAATTAACAAATTTCAAAACTTAATGAAAATAAGTAAAAAATGTCATCTTCAATTCGACTTAATATGCAAATTCAAATTTCTGAGAGTAGAAGATTTATGTGTGGAATTATTTATATACTTCTTTATATAACATATAATAAATCAAATAAAATTTAAATTTAATAAAAATTAGTAAAAAATGTCAGTTTTTAATTTCTACTTCAATATGAAAATTCAAATCTCTACTGGTAGATCTTTATATAATACATAATTAATCAAATGTCGGTTATAAATTAAAAACTATTATTTTTTTGTTACTAAGTTAGCTATTTGAAAGTCTGTAAGGTAATAAAGTCATTCATTAAAAAATAATTATTTTGTAAAAAACTGTTCACATAAGAAATGAACTTTTTTTTAAATCTCTACTTCTCTTTCGGCAAAATTAATATATATATTTTTTAAAGAATATCATAAAATAAAGGAATAAAATATTTGTTTCAATTCTTTCCCCTCAAAGATAACAGGTTTCATCTTTTCAGTATGTCAGTGATTAAATTTATGCGTCATATTAAGCTTAGTAGAGACTACTTTAATCGACTATCTCAACTTTTTCTTGAATTTTAGTTAAATTTTTGATAATAGTTTTATCGTTTAGTTTTTACTTTTAACACCATTCTGATGGTAAAATATCAGTTCACTATACAACATCTTTAGAAAGAGATGAGAACTAAAGAATTTTTAGAATTTCTTTAACTTGTTTTTTTAAATATTTAATATAATACAGCCAGCGATAAACAGTTTCTGAATAGTATATGTTTTTTTGGTATACATGTTTCTTCTACATGCGTTTTTTTTTTTCATTTTCGATTCATTAAAAATACTTTTTTAGTTTAAATTAGGCGTTTAAAAGTTTCAATAGCAAAAATATTTATCAGAACTTTTAAAACGGAAAAATTAATACGATACATGCTTAAAAGTGCTAATTTAATTTAACTTTTTAACGGTTTTGCGAAGAAAAAAAGATCAAAATGTTGAAGAATTTTTCTCCATATTTTCTATTTTCTTTCCTAAACGCTGTATTTCCCTGACCAAATACTGCATAATAGAGTAAATAGCAATAATTAGTTCAGTAAGACGCATAATAATAATTTTCAGCGTTTTTTTAAATGTGTTGAGCGTTTATTTCAAACGAGACAAAAAATATCTCTTTTTTACTAGCTCCAATATTTGTATTTAAAATCTTTTCTTTTTGAAAATAAATACTTCTTTTATTCATGTTAAATACAGAGTTCGATAAATATCGTCTGCATTTTTTTAAATATTTTTCTAACGTTAGAACTCAACAGTTTCGTTTTTAATTCATCTACTTAAAAAAATTATTGCAAATAAAATTGAACCAAATATTTTAAAAAGTATATCAAAAAAATCGTCTTACACACACTATGTAAAGCTTGATTCTTATCGCGACGAAAGAGGCATCGTCAAAATTTGAATTGGATAGAAATAGGCACCCGGAAACACATTGAAATGATAGTTGAACGGGAGAAAGGAGGATGCGGAGAAAAGTATCTTTCTGAATTAGTGTGATGCAGAATAAGATACTTGCAGGGGCAAAAGAGCAATTTAGAGCGGAAAGGAAGAGGCAACGGAAACGAGAACCTAAAAGGGCCTTGAATTTTATTTTTTATTTTTAAAAAGGGGGATGTATTTTCTTCTTACCTCTCCGTGTAAGAATATTGATTGAGAACTGAAATGAATTACAATTTGAACTCTTTTTTTTGACAATATTTCATACACAACTCGTATATTTTTTAAATTCAATTGTTCAAAGATCTAAATTTTGAACAATAATAATAATAATAATAATAATAAATGTAATGCTTTTAAGTTTTGCAGACTGAGTTAGATTACTCACAGACGCATAAGATTGAGAATTTTTTCGAAACTTTAGTTACAACTGAGTGCATTCTTCAAATACTCAGTTGTAACTAAAACAAATCAACAAATTGTGCAAAAAATAAAACAAAAAAATAAGATAAAATAAATAAATAAGTAAATATACTTTTAATTATTAGTAATATTAATGAATTAATTGAAGTTGCGAGAAGTATTCCCGATTAAAATATTTATTTGAAATTATACTTATCTATGACATCTTTTTAACTGTCAACTGTATACCCATTTATAATTTAAGACATTTTTTAATAGAAATGAGAATGGTTAAGCATCGTGAATTTACAAAAAATTTAAATAAATAAGAAACAAAACAAAGTAAATAATTGAAATATTTAAGAAAATATTGAATTAAAATACTGGAATAATTAAGCAAACAAAGAAATAAAGTAAATATATAAAATAATAAATAAATAAAGGTGATATTCTTTACCGTAAACAGAGAAATTTAGTTACTAATAATATTAGTAAATTAAAATTTTTTCTAATACATTTAAAATTAGCACATTTATTTCAAAGTATGCTTAGTAATAAAATAATTGTATCTGACAGATTGTACAAGCATTTATAACATTATCAATTTTATTATAACGTTGATTATACATCATAAATTAACTTTTGGTTGTAATAAATAAATAAGTAACATAAATGAAAATAAAATAGTGGATACAAAGAGTTATTATTACTTACCAAACAAAGAAACCATTTAGTTATTATAATAAGGTATCTCAGATCATCGCAACTGTTTGAAATTTTGCTTAGCATTAATTGAGAAATTGAAATTTGTTATTTCATGACGATTTCCGTGAAAAAAGATCAAGAAAGTTTGAACTTACTAGAGGGTATACGTAATCATAAACTAAGGAAATTCTGAGTAAAAGTTTTTATGCGTTTCAGAAAATTTAGAAATTATAAATATATATATTAAATTCCATAATCAGAATAAACTCAATTTTATTTGGACGTATTTATCCACAGAACAAAGAATTATTTCTGTAAAAAAACGCAGATAAATGACATTTTCAACTTCTATTGTTAAAATATATTATAGGGAAATAGAGCGTTGGCCTCGCATCGAGGTAACCCGGGTTCGAATACCAGCGATGGCTGGTGGATACGGATTCCGCAACCGGATGACACCGACCACTGTGATGACTTAAAATATTCTCCGTGGTTGACTATAATGACTTAAAGTCTCCTTGCCTTCAAGCAAACCGTGGCAGGTTTTCGTGGTTTTCCTCTCCATATAACGCAAATTCTATTAGTTCCTTCACGAAGGCAAATCCCGCCCAGTATTTGATCCAGGAGTTCCCTTTTCATCTGGATTGGGTAAAAAAATGACGAGGCTACAGAGTTGAGCATTAATAGTAGTCGTAACTCTAAATTTGGTCAGCTGTTCAACGACGGTTATATAATAAAAAGAATGCTATTAATGCTGATAATGCAAGATACGCTATTAGTATGCTTCTAATGTTAAATCTTTCTATTTTCAAATGTTAAAATATATGGGTCGCACTGCATTCATATTTTCTACAAAAATATGCTGAAATGATCCTTCAGAAGTTTTAAAACTTTCAATCTACAGATCTTAAATAATTTGCAGCTGGAATCGAATGTTTTTTTATTTACAATCTATTGTTGTAAAGTAATTTGCAAATGGAAAAGTTAATGTTTTTCAATTTACAACTAATTTTTTGTAAATAGTTTTTACCTGCAAAATGTCTTTATATGAATGAAAAATAGAAAATCTTATTGGAATCGTACTGAAATGGGAAAATTAATTGGAATTATTTTCTCGTTCAATCCCACCTTTTTAAAAATTACATGAACGTGATTTTTTCATTTTTCACACAAAAATAATGTCTAAAAATGAAAATGATAATTTTTTGGCAAATTCACTAAATGGAGCTGTCGAGAGTTGTTTTCGAGTTTTTAATAGTAAATTATTCATGACTATACCCTTTTTATTACCACGTTTATATAAACTTGCCTTCGTGTATGTCTGTCCGGGTGGAATTTTGTAATCGATTTTAAACTAACTTCCCGACTAGCTACAAACTTCAAATTCGGTACATAGTTCAGAATTGGATGACAATGCATGAAAATGAAGAGAAAAAAGTCATACAAAGTAAAATAAAATTAAAATTTAAAAAAAAAATTATTTTCGAGATTGTCTTTTGTTGTCGATTCCATTATTTCAAATTAGTATTACATGTCAGGTGAAAAGATTTTTATTGTCAGAAAAATCACGTGGTAGGATCCAGTTTTTCCTCATTCATTTCCAGATTGTTTTGGCTGTCATCAGCATAAAACTGATGAATGTCGTAAAGGTATTGTTTTTCTATAAAGATTTTTGTGTCCCTAATTTAAAATGAAAATTCTATTATTATAGTAGTGGTTTTGTAGTAGTCTTGACTACTCTTGACTAAGAAAAATAATCTAAATAAAAATATATATTTTTAAAAACCACGTTCTTTCTAGAAAATTCTATTCTAAAATAATTTTTTAAAAATATAAAATCAAAATTAAAAATTAAAAAAATTATAATTTAAAATAAAAAAATTCAAAATAAAAATAATATTTTTAAAAACCACGTTTTTGTAGTGGAGAATAATAATAAAAAAAAAATTGAAAAACGAAAAACGTGGGGTGCATGAAATACATAACAGTACATATACACATTTTCTTATTCATACACATGCACAGCCACATATACATCCCCATACATATGCATATACACAAACATATTCCACATCCACATTCAGATACAATTACAGATATACATACACATATTCTCAAGAGCATACACACACTAATATAACATTACTGTTATGTATTTCATGCGCCCCACGTTTTTCGTTTTTCAATTTTTTTTTAATTATTATTCTCCACTACAAAAACGTGGTTTTTAAAAATATTATTTTTATTTTGAATTTTTTTAACTATACTCTTCTTAACTCTCATAAAATATAATTTTCAATTAAAAATTTGACTTGCATTCGATTAAGTTTTAATGTTCTGCTCATCCTATATTGTGATTTGTTAAACTTTGAAAACGTTTATTGACTTTTCCAGCTAAAATATTAATTTTCAGAACACAACGCGGATATTTATTTGGTTTTCATTTTTGATTATGGCTCTTTGAACTATACAGGTAATTCAAGGAAGTTAGTTTAAACAAATTTATCAAAATAAGTAGCTTAAGGCTTGCGGGCACAGTTGTCGAATTGATTTTTCTTCCTTGTCATTCAACATCTTCAATTACAAAAAAAATGGGAACTAGAGTTAGAGGTAGGCCTAAGATCAGATGGCTTGAAAGTGTGGAAGAAGATTTCAAAATCCTAAGCATTACTAACTGGAGAAAAATTGTAAAGAAAAGAACAAAATGGAGGTAGGTTCTAAGGAATGCTCTGGCCTCACAAAGGGCTGTTATGCCAATAGAGGAAGACGATTATCGTTCTAAATGATTAATATATACATCGAAATATATTATGGTAGTCTGTTTAGAACATCCTGTATATATTTGAACCGATGATCAAGTGCACACAATGTCTGTTTTCGGTTCAAAAAAATATAATGAACTCTCCAGAAAACTTGAATTTTTTGACGTATTATTCAGAACATCTTTTTGTTGTAGGAAAAAATTTTACGAACGAAGTATACGAATACATTTTTCCTTTTTGAAACACCTTTGCAAACGATAAATATCCTTCCGACACGTAGTCGGCTCACATGCATCAATCTGCTTTGAAGAATTGTTTCTTTTTATGTAGAAACAGTCTGTTCCTTTCTCACGTCTCAAACATTTTCTTTCTCCTGCGTGAAGGTGACATTTTATAGCTACTCAAAAATATGAATCTAACGTATACAAACGCTTTCTAAAACGAGATGTTTATAAAGTTTAATAAATACTACTACATCTTAATGAAACTAAGAATTTTGTGGAAATATCATTTTGTTCTTTTACATGAATATTTTCTAATATTGAAAATTAAATAAATAAAAAATAAACTATTTTGCTCTTTTTTTCTGAAAAAGACATGGCCAAGCCATTTTTTAAAAAGAAAAGACAACTTAATTTCAGTTTATCACAATAATTAACATTTTAATGATCATTTCTCGAAAGATGTGTATTCATTATCCGATGACTGTTACTTATCAGATATCTGTTAATTATCTGTTTATTATCAGATCAGTTAATTATCAGATGAAAAAGGTATCATACTTCCATGTTGGTTAATAGACAAAATATGCAATTGTAAGAATCTGTCCAATTTCTGTTGTATTCTCTGGTAGGGTACACTAGTGCCCGGTAATATAATACGTGGTCCAATATAAATATTATGAGTCAATATTAAGGTACGATATCGGGCCCTGTGTTGAATCAGAACTAGAGAAAAGGTTAGGATACAAAAATATCTAAATTATTGTAAAATTTAATTTTAATTTAGATAGTTTTACTGAAAAAAAATTGTTTCCGTTGAATTTCAGAACTATTCCTTGATTTTTCTTCATAAGAAGTTTTAAACGTAATTGTTATTGGATGTTAGTTTTTCATTACATTTTAACTGAGAAGATGATAACCATTACAAAATTCTTCATTGTAGTATTGAATATTATTATTGTCTTAAAATGCAGTATAAAGAGTATTTATTATGGGTCACCCTATTTAAAAGTAATAATAAAAACAGTTTATATCCTATCCACTATTTACCCTATCGTTAAAGTCGATATAAAAATATCAGCTTATTTGACTTATTTATCTTCTTAATGGATTAAAAATATGTGTATTCAGTAGTTTTAATAACAATTCTGCATATTATTTTGCTAATAATAATTAAATGTATTATTAATCTCTAAAATTTAATAATTTATTTAAGATTATAATTTTACTGATGTTGAACTTTGTTTCTGTAAAAATCCTTTTCTTATGAATATTTATTTGCTTTATGTAAATAATTTAAAAACTTTCCAGCATTAAACTTTATATATAAAGTTCAACCTGTCTTATTGTGATTCATATACAAGAACCTTGATGACAAGATTTTTGTTTACTTAGTTGACGTCATTGGAAATCTTGATTTGTTCAATGCAATTGTTTCACACTATTGCCCTTTGAATCAATAAGTTATTAATACGACCTACTATAAAAGTATGTATTGTTTTAAATTTATAATTTTAATACATTTTATTTTTATCACATACATTTGCAAAAAAAACGCAACGACTGGATATTTGATTTATAAATATTTATTTTTTCCCAAATTTTTAATAATCAGTGATAAGTAATTGAATTATTATCAATTGATTATTAATTTAATAAAGATTATTAATTGCAAGAAAATATGCAAGGTTAGGAACATTATAACTTAAAATGATCAAAATTTTCATTTCTCCACCACAACGATGTTTAACTAAATTTAATTGTTTATAATAAATCCAATTCTATTTCTTCCCGATCATAATGATGATCACAGTAATCATGACACTAATGAGACAGTTCTTATCTTTGAATGCCTCTAACAAACTTTTCAACAATGGATTGCTTCCTAAAAAAATGGAAAATGCTTAGAAAAAATATTTTTTTCAGATAAATGATTCGGTCATTTCCTGGGGCTACATCTTTTAAAACCACATAAAAAAAGAAGATGGTTTCGCATCTTTTTATCTGAAGAATTTCTGAAATCCTCTTTGGATTTATCATTTTATTTTTTGTTGCGATTTTATGGGAAATGGATTTTGAATGACTCCTGGAGTACCTATAAAATGTATTCTATCGTTTTTAATACGAGCGTGCAACTACTTATCTGGAAACAGTTGTGTGCGACAACCTATTTCAGATTAGAACTCATTTTTAATACGATATTAATTGCTTTAAAAATAATTAGCATTAGTAATTATTTTATATGTAATTATTTTAGTTCATATGAGTCCTTTTAGATGATTCTTTAATGTTGAATTAATTTTTGAAAATGATCTATTTAAATCTTCTGTAATAAGTTTTCCTTTTCGGAACTGATATTTACTACAAAAAAATAAATTAAAAGCATTTTTTTATTAGAATGCTTATTGTATATGGATGGAATAAATGAAGGTAACTAAAAAAATCGTTGTTTTGTTATTTGTTTTAAAAACGAGTTAGAAAGGCATATAAGGGCGTGTGTTCCAGAGATACTTTTAGATGAATTAATCTTGAATTTATAAGTTTTTGAGAATAAATCTTAAACGAAGTATAATTAAATTAAAATCACTTTCTAAAAAATAATATGAAATTAGGATTAAATCAATTGAAAGTATTACAGTGAAACAATTTTATACGATGTTCAATTTCAGTTCAAAATGTGGAGAAAACATGAAAAAAATTACAGAGCAATGAAAAAGAATATATATATATATATATATATATATATATATATATATATATATATATATATATATATATATATATATATATATATATATATATATATATATATATATATATATATATATATATATATATATATATATATATATATATATATATATATATATATATATATATATATATATATATATATATATATATATATATATATATATATATATATATATATATATATATATATATATATATATATCTATATATATCTATATATATATATATATATATATATATATATATATATATATATATATATATATATATACACATATATATATATGTTACTCCAAAAGTTACGTAACTCACACATTGAATTTCAAATGTTGCATTGAATATTGAATAGTTTTCTAAAATAGCAACAAAATAATTACTGATGGTCAAGATAACAAGACTATCAAAGAAGGCATGTTTCCAAAATGAAAGTGTCGAAAAGAACTATGAAATCATTTTTGAATAAAGAATCTGATTATTGGATGACAGATTACAAATGGATGTTGAGGAAATATTCTATAGATGTTGCATGATGATGAATGATTCGTAAAGTGTCCAGACATTTCGTCCCCGAGTAAATAGGAAGTCAGAAATAAATCCTAGACATAATTCTGGAAGCAGAATATAAATCTTGTAAACAATTTTGTTTAAAAAACTTATCATGCAATTTGTATGTGACAGCAGAAGTATATATATATATATATATATATATATATATATATATATATATATATATATAAAACTCCGATTTTATTTTAGTTTTAAGAGTTGCCTAGTTTTAACCCACAGCAAGGATATGTATAAGGTTAATTATTAGGTTGTATACTTGTATTATGTTTCAAATTAATGCAGTTCAATTTATTTGTCTTTGAATATATTCCTCATTTTTTCTCGATTAGAATGAATGTAATATTTACAGAAAATCAATCAAATATAATAATCAATTATAATCAAATATAATAATCAATATAATAATCAATTATACAATTTATGATGTTTTGTTTTTAAAAAACTTATCATGCAATTTGTATGTGACAGCAGAAGTATATATATATATATATATATATATATATATATATATATATATATATATATATATATATATATATATATATGTATAAAACTCCGATTTTATTTTAGTTTTAAGAGTTGCCTAGTTTTAACCCACAGCAAGGATATGTATAAGGTTAATTATTAGGTTGTATACTTGTATTATGTTTCAAATTAATGCAGTTCAATTTATTTGTCTTTGAATATATTCCCCATTTTTTCTCGATTAGAATGAATGTAATATTTACAGAAAATCAAATATAATAATCAATTATACAATTTATGATGTTTTGTTTTGAACTTAATGGCAAAGAAATGCTTTGTAGAAAAGGTCAGCCTAGAAAATTGTTGAATCGTTTGATGCTTTCCCAATAGATTAAGTTTCATAACAGAATTTGAAACAAAGAAAAACCTCTGGTGAAATGTACCAAAAGGAAAAAGATTTTTCTCCGAAATTAAACTCTATAACCCTATCTAGCAAAAAATAGAACAAAAGAGCTTTAAATTTCTATAAATTCTTGCCGTCGAGATGTCTTTCGCATTAATAGACATCGTATCTAAACTTCGAAATCCCAGCAGCAAAATACATCGACAATACTTACTAGTGCTGGTATTATTGTGTTAAAAAAAAAAAGTGAAATCCAATTCTCACGTACGAATGATGTTCGATAAATTCTTTTTTCTTCAGCCATTTCTTGTTAGAACGATAAGGGGACGTTGCATTCCATACAAAGATCCTCTTCCACAGAAAACGTCAGGCCAATTCTTTTTGTTATCATCAGCTTGGTGTGTTGGACGTGTTCACGTATAGCATTCTTTAAAGGGTAGAGCGAGGGATTTCTTTATACCATCCATTAGTACCCCGTCGTTCATTCTTAAGTGGATCGACATTGGAAAAGAAGGGGGATGTGAGATATGTAACCTATTCTTTTTTCCCACCCCCACACTTTGTGTTGATTGTGTTGAGATGTTATTAGGGTGGAAAAAAAAGATAGTGTTTTATATTCGGGAAGTATTGAGTACCCAGGAGACAGACGTGTTATTTTTTATTTAGTTCTTATACTTTCAGGCCTACCACCGCTGAATTCCATTAATCCACCGGAAAAATAAATAGAAAAAAGAGAAGGCATGTATTGGATGTTTCTATCGATTTTTTCTTTAGTTTTCGAGCAAGATATTAACTTCTCTATCCACATTTTCCACATAGAATAAAATGGGTGAAATTTGTGCACAACATGGTAGCATGTAAGTTATATTCTCTATGCTCTTTTATTGGTGAAAGTTTTGTGCACAAGAGGGTAGTATGCAAGCAATATTTTCTATGCTCCTTTATCGGTGAAAAATTTTGCACATGAGGGTAGTATGCGAGTTTTATTCTCCATGCTCCTTTATTCTTTCGCTCGATCTGTGTAGTCATCAGTGATTGTTTTGTCTTATATTGAAATTTCCTCTGTGCGCTAAGATTGATTGTTTTTCGGCCATACGCAGAGTTGCTTTTTGTTCCTCGTACATGATGCGTCTATTTTTTGTGATACGTGTACCGTTTCAATGCTGTTTAGGGTTTTTGCTGAATATTTGAGGGTGAAAAAATGGGTTTTGCCATTTGAAAACATTGAGTTTCTGCACTCATAATCGTCACTGCCACTTTGCTGCCGTTCTCCTCTCTCTAAGCTCAATACCTCTAAACAATTCTAACTGAAATCGAATCTCGATCGATTAAACAGACCGGCAGCTGGAGATCCATAAGTATGCCAAGTTTTTAATAAGCATCCTGCAGTGTGTTTTTTCAGCTTTTGAATTTTTTTCAAGGAATATGACTGAAATAAATGCAATCAATGATACCATAGAAGTGTATCTCGAATGAGACATTTTTACCAAAAGTATCTCTTTTATATACAAAATGTTCTCAGCTTGTCTCGTTCCTTAAATTCCTCGTCATCAATAGATCCATTATCATCTGTAATATATCAAATAGCCGTCTAAAAATGAAATACTTTGTTAAACAATATTAATATTGCCTAATTTTGTAGAATTAGTTCAGTGTTTTCCAGTGGTGCCATCTATGGCCAAGATTTGAATTTCAGCCACACACATACGTCACACCCGTTTATAGGGCGAACCCACTCATACCTCCATTTATTCATCTACAGATCGCCATTTTGACCTGAAAGAGTGAACAATCTCCAATTCAGTACCTCCAAAAGTATAATTTGTTATAGGAACATAGAGGACTTTGCAACATAACAGATTTAACGTGTACCAGTTCACCATTTACTGCTCGGTGAGTTTTCTTCCGGCTGGATTCGATCTCCCGTTCTCACGAATGTGAGTCCATGTCCTTCTAACCAAGCTATTCTGACTCCGGTCATATGACAGTTTAATGTTTAATTAGTTTTCTTGAGATGTATACAAAGTGCAAAAATATTAAATTTGTATTGTAATTGGGTAAACTGTTTACCTACCAGTCTGTTATTGTGCAGTAATGAGAAAAGAGCCTTTATGAATAACGTGATAACTGATTTACATATAAATGATTCAGATATTTCATTCACTTAACAGCTAATTTGATTGAAAACATAGAAACTGCTTGATTTTCGTACAGAATACCTATAGTACGATCGATAATTTTATATTGTATATATATTCTTGTTGATAGAATAATCAGCTTCTTTCCAATTGGAAGAATGAAACATTTGAGTTACGAGTCATTAACAGTTTTAAGGAGAGACTTGTTCTACAAATTTAACATTAGGGCTTAAACAGTTAAATTAAGAGATTTTACTAACCGTTGCCATTGTTAAAAATGAATTTACTGTATTAATAGAGAATTAATTATAAGTTTTTTTTGGCAATGTGGGAAACAATCCGTGACGTTAAATGTGCTCTTTAAGCCCCGGTGGCACAGGGGATAGAGCATTCGCGTTCCAATGAGGTAACCCGGGTTCGAATCTTAGAGATGGCCAGTTGATACAGATTCCGCACCCGGCTTTCACCGACCGCGATGCTGATGTAAAATAACTTCAGTGGTAGGCGGATCACGAGTTAGAGTCCCCTTTGTCGTCAGGCTAACCGTGACAGGTTTTCATGGTTTTCCTGTTCATGTAACGTAAATGCGGTTAAGATCAAAGAGTCCACCACGAAGACAAATTTCTCCTAATACTTGATCCAGGAGTTCCCTAATCTTCTAGATTGGGTTGAGAATTAAAAAGCTACGGAGTTTAATATTAGTAGTCGTAAATTCAAAATTATTAAAGTTGCTTAAGGACGATTATTAAATGGTGCTCTTTATGAAGTTCACCTTTCAAAAAGTTAAAAATAAATTTAATTTACTTGTAAGTAACTATACAATAATAAAAAAGCTGATGCATTTAACCCCTCAAGTTTTCATCAAGATTAATGAAGTAATCTCAAATCCATAAACTAAAGCGCGTTTAGAATTATTTAATTCATTTATTCACATCATATGCTGATATCTGTTTTAATCTAACATAGCCATTTAAGATGAATAATTTATATTATTGTTGATTAGTCTGTTAATTTATGAAGTAAGAGCACTCAGTTAAACTAACGATGATTTAATGCAGATTGAATCTCTACTTGAGCAGACGATTATGTTAATTGTTCTAAAGCAGCGATCAAAGTGGACATAAGAGATAAGCATTCGAAACTCGTGTTTTGCAAAGATTCTATTAGTTATTTCAAGGAAATATCTTTCTGTTTCATTGAATGCTGGCTTCATTTCAAATTGAAGAACAGAAAATAACATAATTAATGCCAATTGATATCCATTTAATGATTCTTACAAAGTAGTTAGATTCTCTAGCACATCATTAATATAAAATTCTATTTTTTTTCACCCTCTGTGAATCAAAAGCTTTTTTAAACTAAAAAGTATTGTGAATAGAGAATAAGTTTAGTCATTGTTTAAAGGGTTTTTATTTAAAAAAAAAATCCGACTGAAAATTCGGCCATTGTTACTTTTTATTTTTGTTAACTTTACCGTGTTTTGTTTTTTACCGTGCCAGTACTTTTTACCGTAAAATCGATTGTTAACGTGAAGTTTTGAGGTACGATAAAAAAAATCTGATAAACAGAAGCTATTTTATTTTAAATACCATATCACCTTAATACAAGTCAGTAAAACGTAACATTTTTAATAGCTTGATTTGTCAGAACGAATGTTAATAAAAAATTAATCTGATTGAAAGAGATCTCAGATATGAAAGCAAAATTATCTACAATATTAATTAATAAGGAATAAATTAGATTATTATTTAATGAGAGATTTCATTGTATACGCCTGATATGTTTTCAATAAATCAAATACAATGTTATTTTACTGTACATCTCAATTCACTTGCCAATTATTAGCTTCTGCGTGATTTTTATGGTTGAATCACTAACGCATATTCATAAAAACTAGCAGTCTGTACATAATATGTGTATGAGTTTGATTTTAACGAAGTGTGCAATCATTGTTAATGCGTCTAAAAAACTCTGATTTTACACAGTTTTAAAGATAGTAATAATTTAAACATTATTAACGTCTCATAAACATCTATGATTTATTTCACTCAATACTAAAATATCGTAAGAACCGCCGGTGCTTTGAGTGGTCAATTTTACACAACTTGTTTTTTTTTTATTTATTTATATTTTTTTTGCACAAAAGCTATAAGCTTTAGAAAGTTTAAATTGTGATTTTGTGTAGAAAAAATGCGCAGGTAATATGATGGTATAAAAAAATCAACATTCGATAATTCATTCGCGAATTATTAATTGTTAATTTTGTTGTAAAAGCTACTATACGGGATACTCTGCAGCCTGTAGATACGTAGCGTTGAAACTTGAAGTGCTCATTAAAGTTACTTTTATTTATGAACTTAAGGCAATTTTTTTTGCTCGAAATTATAATTTCTTCGAAATTTATTGCACTTTTAAGTGTTTTTATGCGACTTTTTCCTTTATTTTGAGTAAAATATTGCCTAATTATCTGTTGTAGGAAAATTCAATTATTTATCTAGAATTCTTTATTTTACTGGCACTCGTTTGAGTTGTTTGAGACGCTTCTCGAAAGTAACAAAAAAATAAAGATTATATTTTTTTTCCACGTAAAATTCTTAAATATATTGAAATATTTAAAAAAGATTTCACTAAATCAAAGACTGTTTAAATCAAAGTAATAGGTAAAATTAATTAATTTATCACCAAATGCTCTGAGATAGAATTATAATAATTATATAATTTATCAACAAAATATTCCTAGTTTTTGTGTAAAACATTGACTTTTAAGAGAAAAACATTGACGATAGCAAAGCAATGTTGTCCGAACAAACAGGGACAGAACCTCTTAGCACGTTCAAAATTTTAAAGAGGAGTACAAAATTAGTACTATATATATATATATATATATATATATATATATATATATATATATATATATATACAGAGAGAGAGAGAGAGCAAGAACAAGGAAAAGAAAATAAAGATTCTTAAAGGAGAAGAGAAAAAAATTGCAAATTAAAATTCTAAAATACTTTCTTAATGATCACAATAGTTCTTGTTTAAAGACATCAAGTATAATCTCTTTGCCTTAAGCAGGGATGGGCAACCGTTTTTGGTCGAGGGCAAAAATTCGAGAAAAAAAAGTATTTTGGGCAGAGTAAAAACTTCTAAAAAAAAAAAAACGATTCACAAGTTTTAATTTATATATTTAATGAGATGAATGAAGCTGCGATTTCATTTTTAGAAGTTCCTTATATTGAGGTTCGAAGTGAGATGTGCTTATTTTAAGGAAGGAAGCTAAACGCTAGTCTGTTAGTCTACTTCAGAAATTATTTTTTCAAAGGTCCATAGTTGAAAACACTTGTTCACATATATAAGATGAAGCAAACATAGCACTTATTTTCTGGGCATGAGATATTAAATTTCGGAAACTGTTGTTTCTTATCCCCACTGGTCTAGCAGAGCTAGACCAGGTCCATGAGTCCCTTCACCCTCAGCAAAACAAAAAACAAAACCCTGTCGCGCAGAATATTCTCCTTTTCAAAATCCACACAGCTGAGGAGGTGGGCCGGGCTGGCTGCATTGGAGAAACATTTGTTGCAGGTGAGATAGATCTTTCGCTGTTGTTCGGAAACTAGCTTTTGGTAATGATTTGCAAAACTCAAACTTTGGCATGTTTAGAAACAACTGCTTTAGATGATTGTAAGATTACAACTCAATTACTTCAAGCTGCAAATCCGACCTCATTGTTTCATAATTTACGTTGAAAGGCATTTTAAAAATATCTAATTCTGTTTGAATGTCACTGAAATCTTGAAATTTGCGTTCAAATTCAAAATGGATTTTTTTCGAGCCATCTTCATCATTCTTATGCTTTTCCTTATTTACTGAGGGTATTGAATTTAACGTCGAGAAATAACACAAGTCGTTATTAGCTAGCTGTCCAGCAAACAGATTAAGTTTCAGTTTAAAATCTTTGAGATGGTCCCAGACATCATCATCGATTTTTCCCTTGCATCTCAACATTCAAGTTGTTCACATGACTAAGAAGATCTCTGTAAAAGGCAAAGCCTGAACGCCATTCTGTATCCTCTAATATTTCTCACTCTGCTGAAGACTGTTTCTCATGGAAGAACGACACAATATCGTCTTTCAGCTACCAAACTCGCTCGAAAACACATTCTGAACTTAGCTACCATACTTTCGTGTAATACAGAACATCAGAGTATTCAGATTGCATGAACTGAAGAACATTTCGGAATTGTCAGTAAGCCCACGAAATCGAATAGTATTAACTAGTTTTACTACTACATCAAGCACAGGTTTCATATTCAATGCAGATTTACACGGAGCATCTTGGTGTATAACACAATGTAGAAAACTAACATTATTCAAGGGATAGTTCTGATTAGAGAGTCCAAGGAATCCAGATTTCTTTTTCTGTCATATTTTGTGCCCCATCAGTCGAAATGCTATGGCCACTTTCAAAGTTAAAAAACCCTACCTGAAACTCACGAAAAATATCACATCCCGTGTAGTTCCCTTTAAAGAATGCATGTGCGCCAGTTCCTAGGTAATTCCTAGTTCCTAAGTTCTCATCAACACATCTTATAAATACCACTAATTTAGCAGTATCTATTACATCAGTGCTTTCATCCATAGCTATTGAGCAAAATTCAAATTGAGCAATTTTTGACTCTAATTGTGATGTCAAATTTTTATCGATGACTTCGATTCTGGAAGTCACGGTTTTTCACGATAAGCTTACAGCCTCAAAATTATTTTTCATGTCTGGACATAAAACATCCCAAACTTGGAGCATACAATGTTTAACAAACTCCCCGTCACCGAGAGATTTATTATTTTTAGCAATATTGTATGCTACAATGTAACTTGCATGCGTAGCTGTTTCTTGGACACTGTTTACCTTCTTGAAAAAATTTTGTCGGCCTGATAATTCTTTTCAGCATTTTGTCTTCTTTCACATTCAGACATTGCTTCGTAGTTGGCATTCTTTTGCTTGGCTGTAAAATGTCGGTTAATGTTGTATTCTTTAAAAACTGCTACAGTTTCATTGCAGATAAGGCATGCTGGTTTATCCTTTACAACTGTAAAAAAATTGTTTCCAAGCCTCTTCATCATTGAACGCTTGGCACTCTGAATCAACTTTGAGCTTTTTAGTAGCTATCTTAGGGCTAACAATTTCTACAAATAACTCAGAAAAGCACTAGCCATTTTATACATTTAATAATTTCACCATTATTTACAATGACGTTATATGTGCGCAATCTTTCTATACGCAATAAATAATGATAGAACTAGCACCGGCAGAAAAATCCGTTCGTTAGAGCTTAAAATGCGCTGTCTGACACATGTCAAGTACAATTCACCTATGTTAGATTCCATACGTTTGCTCCTCGAGAAAGACAAACGCTCGTTGGAGCTAATCTACGGCTATTCTATAAAGAACTTCTGCTTTCAACATTTTACCAATTGAAGCTGTCTATGCAAACTCCATTCCATTAATGCCACCTAAAGAGAAAGTAAAAAGGTCATTAGTAACTTTTTTAGGAAAGAAAGAACAAAAATAGCTTTAAACAAGGTAGGAAAAATAATGGATGCATAATTTATCTTGTTTATATTCGCTACGGATCGGGAAGTTAAAACTCTATCCGCGGGCAGCATAAAACCTTCCGGCGGGCCACAGTTGGCCAGAGGGTTGTAGTTTTCCCATCCCTGCCTTAAGGTATATTAACAGAATGGAAATAGGCTGTTTATCATAACTTTAAAAACTTTACTTTTAATAATAAGGAAAATTTAAATAAAAGTAACAATAGTACAAATTTTTCCAAAATGGATCCATCAATTAATTTAATGAATAATTCAACTGAAAATAGGAGCGATATTATAGTTTACAGTCTAATATCTTACTAACTAATTCCGTTATAAGTTAAATAAGATTCTACTATAAAACTAGTCATTTTAAATACAGATGATGGGAAAGGTTTTAGATAAATCAATCTTTTCTCATTAATATTTGCATATTCTTTTCACAGTCTTTGTAACCTCATCGGCACTTATTTACGGAAACTGAGAAATGTACATAATCTCGTCATATTCTCAAAATCAGATTCTCCGAAGTCGAAAGTTAAATTCTGAATTTAAATAATGTAGTTATCAAGAAGAGATTGTGAGAGAGGTCCCGAGGGTGAAGACGCATTTTGTGAAAGCTGTAAAATAGATGTGATGCTCAATTAAAAAGAGTCATCGAGGGCTTATTGAGTTCCTGCCAAATAGTTCTTGTCTAGACAGGAATCTTATCGCCAACAGTTTAGGAGAAGCGGAATAGAACTCTTTTCTGTCGAAATCCAATTTAATCAGCGGAACTGACCCTATAACTTTCAGCTGGTTAGTGCTGCAGGGAAGTTTTTGAAAGAAATGTTTGGATGTGATGGTAGTTTTAATGCCAAAGTTTGATTTTGTTCGGGCTGAAATGCTATTAAAATAGTGTCAATATTAATTGAAAATGAACTTTTCTTTTAATTTAAGTTAAACTGAGGAATAAAACAGCGATTTTATACGAGTGAACTGATCATATATTCATTATTTCTAGAATATATCACAGAGGTGGCTTTTTTTTGGAAGTGTGACTCTTTTTGAAGAAAAAAAAAGTTATTTATCCATTTTGGATGACCGTAAAAGCATATTACCAAAGCACCTACACATATGAATCATTACGGAGAAAAACTTAGTCTCGTTTTTACCACCCAGTGACCAGCAGTTGAATTTTTAATAGTTGCCACTTTTCAAAACTTGTCCAAGAATCACAAATTCTAAAAAAAAAAAAAAACCTTTCAGCATGCAAGAAATTTCTTTTAAATCATTTTTCTAAATATACAACAATTTCTAAAGTAAAAAAATTAACCATCCTTAGCCTCTCTAAATAGGTTTATGTAAAACTTAAACATTGTGTCGTCATTCGCGTCATTTGCTTCGTCGTTGTCGCTGGAGGTGGCCTAAGAGGATACTGAAACGTCCATTCATTTGTACTATTCTCTGTAATAAATGAGAATTTTGTTTTGGTTTTCGAATCATTTACTTATATTAACGTTGTACTTACGTATGTAAAATTATGCTTCAATCAGAGAAGTCTTCCTGGGCGTGATAATTTTTCTGGCAAAGAATGTATATAGTTGGCTTCGAGCAACATCATCATGCCAAATGATATTGAATACAGTTAATATTTATCGTGAGGGGGTAAACTACTAAAAATCTATCAGCTTGAAATCAATACGAAGAGAATATTTAATTATATTTTTTATAATTACTATATTAATTAATATTAGTATATTAATTAATATTAGTATATTAATTAATATTAGTATATTAATTAATATTAGTATATTAATTAATATTAGTATATTAATTAATATTTTTTATATTAATAAATGAAAAAAATATTACTGAAGGAAAAAACATTAATAAATGAAAAAAATGAATGTTTTTAACTTTATTGATTGCATTGGTGTTTGTCTTTCAGTTTTATGCATGATTTCGTAGCGTTTTCCAGTACTGACATTTTTACTTACTTACATTCTGACTTATTGAAGAACGGGTATTTAATATTTTATTTAAACATTTTATCACCGTCGTTGAATAACCTACTCAATTTTGAGTTTACGAGCACCAAAGTTCAACTCCGTAGCATTGTAATTTTGAACCCAATCCAGAAGACAAGGGCGCTCCTGGATCAAGTATTAGGAGAAATTTGCTCTCGGGACGGACTTTTTGATGGAACTGCTCCGCATTTATTTTGCAAAAAGAGCAAAACCATGAAAAAATCCTACCTCTGGTCTGAGGATTCTAATCCATGATCTTTTTCTGAGAATATTTTACGTCAGCACTGTGGTATGAGTCGATCGCATTGATCAGCCACAGATGGGATGTGAACCCGAGTAATAGTATTTAATATTGAAAAAAAAAAAAGAAAACACTTGAAAAGAAAACACATCAAAAATTTTTAGTGACTATAAATGTTTGTTGTTTATGTCTAAGGGGCACACGTGACACAAGTAGGCTATCCGTTACATAATACGTGAAATGAGTTTTTAGGAAAGTGAAACAATTACGAGGTTTTATTTTCGACGCTGTTAAAAATGACGATAAAAAATTAATAGTTTTTTGGGAGAAACCATAAATATAAAGCAGCACTTTTTTTTAACAAATAATTTAAAGTTGGAGCTGTCCAATCACTGCAAACAATGACTTTTTTGCTGAAAAAAAATTATTAGATATTTTAGAACACTTTCCCTCGTAAAGAATTATGACTAGAAGTTAGCTAAAATACGCTTAAGAAATTTTCGAAAATATAATCAAACATGGCTTTTAAAAACTAAGAAATATGAGAAATGATAAATTGAAAATCTTAAAGAAATTGCTTTTGCAAAATATCGTTAATGCAAGCTTTTTGTAATAATTAAATTTTGATATAATATCTTTATGCAAATTATATTTATTTGAAATTCTTTTCTACCTTTTCTCTTTTGTTTTTGATATTTTTCAATATTCAAATTTCTACTTTTAACTTTCGAGAGTGCAATCTCAAGTTATTTATGTTAAATATGAAAGGGAATTATTGCCCGGAAAAAATTGTTTGAATTTAAGAATTTTTGTAATCATAACTGAGTCAATAATTTCTAGTAATATTGATTGGGTTTTTTATACAAGTTTAGGGGACTTTTTTTTCGTACGTTATTTGCCCTATTTTTGAAAGGAAAAAAATTTACGATTCATTACGGAATTATATTTCACTATATTTCATTTTATATTTTATTGTACTAACAAGCAAATGTATAGTACTATTTAACTAACTATCAAAAACCGTTGATTGCGGAATTATATTGTCTGTAAAAATGAATAATGAACCTAAAATACCGCACACTTTATATCTCAAATTGTAGGCTTTTGTCAAATGAGTGGAGGCTTTATATTTTACAAGTATTAAAAGACTCAGATAAATAGAGTAAATATCCGTCATCAATTTATTTGTAAAAATTAAATAAAGGATATTAAAAGTTTATTTTTCCTCCCCATTTCTTTGACAGTTGTGAGCATCGATTCAATCGTCGAATTCGTCCTTCGCATTAACCCCGTATCCTGGAATAATATCTCCATTTTACTTTGTTAACATTTTCATTTTTGTGCCAATAAATGTAAAATGAAGTACGAAACATTTAAGGAAAACTGAATTTTGGCCTGCATTTTAAATAAAACAATGATGGTGAATAATAATGCTTCATGTAACAATTTGCTATTGCAACTAAATCTAGATTAAAAGCATTATAGTGAAACAAACATTTTAATTATGTTTTATTTTATCTAAATATTATTAATTGTTTGGTGGGTCAGCGGTTCCCAAATGGTGTTTCGTGGAAAAGTCAAAAGCGTTCCGAGAGCAAGACTTTTTTTTTCACCTCACAGTAATGACTTTTAAAATCTCATTTAGTTTTAAATCTCGTTATCTTTTATTTATTTAATATTTCGGTTGTCTTTATGAAATTACTTAAAGTAAAATGCCAATGAGAAAGAAATGTCAAAATTTTTTGCCTAAAGAAATATTAATTTTCTAATAACAGTGCCCTGAATATAATTGGAAAGTAACTCTCATTTATGAAAAATTGTATTAACATTTTCGAGCTTATCAATTCAAAGTGAAATAATTAAATTCATTCATAAAGAAATGTGTTTCCGTGGTAACCATTTTCAACAGCTCTTGTAGCTTTCATTTCACCTAAAACCATATTAAAGTTTTTTCTTCCGCTTATCTTTAAACCAACCCCCCCCTCAAACAAATTTAAAACTAATAAGCTCCAGGAGTGGGGAATTCAATTGTTGGATATAAAACCTAATTCAAGATTTTAAATTAAAAAACGATGTAATATTTCATTCCTCTTTTTAAATATTTTCAATATAATATAGCCTTTTATTGTTTAATGCTTTCACAAATGTTTTTGCATGCTTTATTTTTTATATTGTTTTTATACGCATTATTACTTATAAAGTCGGGGTTCCGACGAATAAAGTTCAATCATTTAGGGTTTCATACCTGAAAAAAATTAGGAACTACCGCTGTATTTAGATTGATTTATGCTACTATTATAGATGATTGTTTCAGATAAATCCTGAAAAGGCAACATTTGAAGGAAAATATCTTTCGACATCGCAAGCAATTCACTTTATGGCGAAAAGAGATTTTCGGAAATTAAGATACAACTTATGCGTATTCACTGAATCAAGCGGTTAATCATTCACCTGTGTAAATGCTTGGGAAAGAAATTAAATACTCTGGAGTATTCACGCTTGATTTGTTCTCTGGTATTCAAATTGAATTGGAATAAATCGGAAGCTTCGATTTTGCTTGTCCCGATTATTTAAACCCAGGAAAAGATAAATCTATCTCTCCAGACCAATCTATTCGATCTCGTCCGCAAAATCACCATCGTGAATTTCTCTTCAACTTTGCCGCTGGCGACACATCTATTGATTGAAGGGACCATTCATAAATTTCGATTCCACCGGGAAGGAACATCAGTTACACACTCAGAGCCCCAGTAAAATGAGACTTTTCCGTCGAAAAATGAATACCCAAGATTTTTTTGTAGAAAAGATTTTTTCGTAGGCATTTATTATGTTTTTATAAATGCAGCGTGAAAACTCTCCTCTGTAAGCTTTTCCCTATTTATTTTATTTTGTTACCGTCGTTGAAAAGCCGACCCAATTTTTGAGTTTCTGACTACTCATGTTCAACTACTTAGCCTTGTCATTTTAAACTCAATCCAGAAGACAAAGGAACTCCTGGATCAAGTATTGGGAGAAATTTGCCTTCATGGAGGACTTTTTGATGGAACTAACCAGCATGGAGAGGAGGAATACCGGAACCGCCCACGGTTAGCCTGATGGCAAGGAGACTCTAACCTATGACCTGTCTACTACTGAGGATATTTTGCGTCAGCACTGTGTTAGGTGCAAGCCGGATGCGAAATTCGAATCGAGCACTCATCCCTGGGATTCGAGTCCGGTTCACCTCGTTGAAAGGTGATGATTGATTTTTTATACCAAATCAAATAAACTATACACAAGTTGATAGAACAAATAGTTCAAAAGTTAGAGGAGTTTTTATGTGTAAAAACTTCTTTTTTTAACATCTGTTTATGTATATGTTACTGTGAGAAACGAAATGTGTGGTTGTTGACTTTCACCGGTGAATGTTGACAATCACATAGTCGCTTTGGTAAATGTCCGAAATATATACTACGTCTAGTTAAATGCCACTGCCCGGTATACATTTGCCCGGTATGCCATGCATCAATGTTTTTGAAAGGTCCAGTGCCGCAGCCCGGTATATCCTACACTGTTGTTGAGCGACTTTGTGACTGTCGACTTTCACCGGTGAAAGTCGACATTCTTTTGATTTCGGTCATTCACAGTAACATATACATTTTACATTCCTACCGAGGAGCTGTATTAACATGTAAGGTATATTCTTGTTATTGTAACTTTTTAAGCCGAATTGAATGCAACAGATCGAGTTTACAAGTTGCAAGCGTTTTCTGTAGAAAAGTGCAGTTTTGTGCGTGCATTTTATTTACGCCTCTTACATTACGAAGTGAGGTATTGTTTCCCAATTATTTTGTCTCAATTAATTGAATTTAATCTCTTTCAATTCAGCATAAGAAGTTTAATCGGAAAATGTACAGATACAGGCACTAAGTATTGGCAGAAATATTACTTTTTGTACATGAGAATGATTGCAACTTTTAAGCTATTCATTTTATTGATTCGTGTATAACTTCTATAAATTTAGCGTAAAAAAATTCATTGGAAACAATACCTCACTTGTTTAGACATCAATATCAGATACGTAAATCGGTACAAGCAAAAATTTGTATTTTTTTGTACATGAAACCCAGTATGATTACTAATTATTAATATCTTCGAAATCGATTATCTTCGAAGTGATTTCATTCAATTTAGAGTAAAACAATGCATCAGAAACAATCAAAGTTTGAGTGCCTGTTTAGAAAATATTCAGTTCTCTCCATTTTCTTCAAAAAAGGGGGAAGGGTAGTTTGGGAAGTTCAGGTATCATTTCTAATAGCATAAAAGCTGCTCTTTTTTTTTTTTTTAATATCTTGGGTGTTATTTTTTCTGAAGAAACACCCTTTTATGCTATAATTACTTGACTAAAACTGAACAGCTAAATGACCTTCGATCGCGTGATCGATTTTTTACTTAGTAGCATGTAATTTAAATAATGTAAGAAATCCGAGTATAGCTTGCTATTTAATTTGTGCAGAGGATATTTAAACCACAAAGTCAAGAAAAAATCAGTTTGATTTCTGGATAAATACCTGTTTTTCGATGGATTCTTATTCCTGATCCTCAAAATATGGAAGAAGGTAGCCACCATTCGAAGCACGTGAGGGTTTCTTTTAGTAACGGCGACACTATGTACTAAAAAGAAAGAAAAAAAAAGACTCGTGACAAGAAAATGTTCAAAAGCCGTGAAAAAGTCTAAAATCCGAACTAAAATACTCTCCACAGCGAGTTTTGGAGACTGTTTATTTTCGGGCCCACTGTTAATTATGGCTAAGTCGATCGATTGATTTTGTGAAAAAAGAATTTTGAAATAGTTTGGATCATCTTGCAAGTACCGAGCATTGACTCTATGTGCAAAAGTGAGTCAAAATAAGAAGATGTTACTCTGACAAATTTTCATCTCATGGTCAGATCTCCACGTTTAAAGATTTAGTCTTACCACTAGATTGCCCAAGGAAGTTATTTTGACTGCTTTTTAATTTCAATTAGAAAAACAATGATGACACAATTTCTTAGAATTTTGTGACTTTTTGTACGACATATAATTTTTTTATTGTTTATATTTACGATTAACTTGTTATATAACTGAAAATAATGTCAAAAATATTAAAAATTGCTAAAAAAATTTCTTTATACATTAGTTATTCTTTCACAATGCGTACCGCAGTGGACTGATCGTTAAGACACGGTTCCCAGCAGATCACCGAAGTCAAGCATCACTGGCTACGGTCAGTGTGCGGGTGGGTGACCACTTGGATCAGTCTGCGTAGGGACCAAGGGTGTACGGTATTGGTCCTCGTTAAACTGTGCTATCGTAAAGTGCTCGACTTCGCGTGCAGGTCGTCGGGCTACCGAAGCGGGGGTGCCATCCCCTCCGCAAAGGATCAAAATTGTGATGGCATGTCTTCGGATCATCCTCCGGGATATTTCCCAGACCGTCGCCAATAGCCCATTGTGCAGCTCTAGTGCGACGTAAATTAACAACAACAACAAATCTTTCACAATGCAGTCATTTTGACTGCTTTTGGGTAATATAGGTATTTCAGTCTTTCTAGTGTTAATGGTTTGAAAGATGTCTTTAAATAGGATAGCTTGTTAGCGACACCTATTCATTAAGTAACGAAGTTCGACTCAAAAGTCAATTTCATTTAAAGAAACATTTTTTTGGTGCTTAACAATTAGGTCGGCGTTAGTAAATTCAGCTATTTTTTTATTTATTTAAAAAATAATTTAAAAAAAAAAATGATTTTAAGAAATGGTTGAATTCTCCGCTTCTTCATTGGCAACTTCATCGACAGCATCGTCAAATGATAAGTGTCTTTTCTTTCAATGGATTTAGTTTTTTTATTCTCAAAATAAGGAAAGTAGAAGGAATCTTGTTCGATTCGGGGTCAGGAGTTTAAGAGTTCGATGAGTCAGGGAGGTGATGGGTTCTCTTAAGTCCTTCCCACATAAAATCGTAAAAATGTATAAATTCCAAAGAAAACAATAAAAGGATTAAAACAAAGTGTGGAATAAATGGAATAAATTTAGATTGAATGAATGAGTACCCTATTTCTAGCTGATCATTGTCGGTCTTTCGATTCCATAACTTCTCCTTTACATGTTCCAATAACAATAATTTTTTATAAGTGTTTCAGTAGGGTTATAAATTCACTCAAGCAAAGCCGCAGTAAGCAAAACTGTCGAATCTATAAATTTCTAAATTGACCACTCTCTTTTTTTTAGAACGATGCATCACAAAGCCAATAAAAAACTCTGCAAATATTAAGAAGGAACCGTCAGGTCGAAAGGCACATAAATTTTTGATAAACCTACTTCATTATAAAATATATAGAATATATCCTTTATTGGTCTGAAACCACGATACACTGTATAAAATCCTACTTAGAGTCTATTTTAGTTCCTCAAGAAGTCTAATGGAAGGATGAGGAATAAATGAATTTTTAAAAAGAAAGGGTATCATTTTCAGCCATTACCCAAGATTTATGTCTTTTTTTTCCCTTCATTTTTTTTTCTTAGAGTAACCAATCGTTTTCCAAGTTCTCTTAAGTAATAGTTGAGAGGTATAGATATAAAATTGATTTTTACTGTAACAAAATCTTTGTGTGATTATAACGTATATTTATTCTTCTGAAGCTATTTTTAAATTTAGTTTTATAGCTTTAACTGAGTAAAAGGTTTTTGTCCAATATTTAAATGTATCGCTTTAAAAGTTTTATGTTAGGCATATATTTTTGAATGGAGTTAGTTAACCAGAGATTAAGCATTTTATGGTTATTGGATTTGCCAGATTGCTATTTTTGACTTAGTACTTTTGACTAAATATTATTTTACTCCTATTTTATTACTTAAGATACACTAAAAAAAGACACAAAAAATGATGTGCACTGTTAGAAATTTCTAGGAAAAAATAGTAAAATAACAATTTATTTAATTTTGGTTTTATCATACCCAACCAAAGTAGACAAATAACCAAAAAAAGATGGTTAACTGTGAGAAAAATCGTTTATTAACTGTTATCACCTAATACGGTTAAGCAATCAGAATTTTATCTGCACCAAATTAGCCAAATAGTTGAGCCACTTAGTTTCTTGCAACGGAACACATACTGTGGTCAACCGATTAAACGGGAAATCGAATACCAGCTTTAAAACTATAGCATTTGTTCTACACATGAAGAGTTTCCAGTGTCATGAACTTACTAACTGTCGACCCTGGATTATTGGGATGCGAAACTCTCAATCACGCATAGATGGCAGCACCACAAACCTGTTTAAAGCAACAACAAAAAATCAAAAAATCTAGTATTTCCCATCTCTCATAGATGGCCCTACCAGAAGAGTTAGTTAAGTCATATTTCATTGTTCATTTGACAAATCCCAACTCAAATACAACCTAACTCTAATGTCCATTGCAAAACGAAAAGCTTACTCCAATGTCTAGTTAAATTTCTTTTTTACGGTTTTGGAACTACGCAATGGTTACAAAACGATTTAGTTTTGTATTCATGTTTTATTTTTCTTTTACCTTACCAGTTTTAACGGGCTTTGAACCGTAAAAGTAAAGAAATGCGTCTAACTGTAAGTTTTACGGTTAATTGGATGGACAGACTGTGGCCGGTTATTTTACTGTAATTTTAGAATGAAAATTCTAACAGTGTAAATTTTACAAAAGAGTAATAAGCTAGTGTTGGAGAATTTTCTCTTAAATTTAATGCTAAGTCAAATGTTATTACATTATACAGTAACATCTACAGCTAAAGATTTTTAAAAAAATTGGTTATCGACTAGGTATAATTAAAATGAAAAGGCGTGTAGTCAGAAAAAAAAATCAGAATTTGTTCGAAACTTAAAATTTCTACAGAAAATCAATCACTGTCACACAATTACAGAAAAAATTTTTTTTTAACCAAACTAATAATATTATTAAATTATACAAAAAATTTATTTCAGCGTTCTTATACTATTTTGATAAATTATCCATTTCGTTAAAACTAAACACATATTTCATGCGAATAGTCTCAATGAGTAAATAAAACATATCAATATTGAAGATTAAGCAGTTACTTTGCTTGATGGCTCAGGGACTAAATTCACAGAAGACTCGACTTCGTTCATCCAACTGTGGTCGAGGGGCACCAGTTTGCCTGGGAAGTAAAAGCGGCACAAGTGCTGACCACCTTGCCCCAATTATGATTACGAGGAATCACTCTTTAATCTTCAAATATCAAATTGGCAATTTGAATGAAAATTAAATGGATGCTGTGGAAAAATTTCCATTTTTCTTCAATTTTATAATATTTATTTATTATTTTTTTAAATTACTTTCTACTTTTATTACGTTCCTAACTACATAAGCAAAATTGCACATGTTGTTGTTATTTTATTTAAACTTCAATTATCGAAAAATACAGTAGCTGCTGTTGAAAAATTTAATTTTTTCTTCAGTTCAATAATTTTATTGCATTTATTCATTTATTTTATTACTTTCTACATTTATTACGTTCCTAACTATAAATATTTTCTATCTGTCTGAAATCGTATCACACTATACTTTCTATTCAGAACTGAATATTGAGAAGAGTTATTAGAGTTTAGAATTATTCTGAGTTTATTCTCATAACACACACTTAAACACGAATGTTTATCCACCAGAAGGAGTTGGGAAGTCAAGAACTCTTTACCTAAAAGATAAGGAGGTTAAGAAGGAGTTTCTGAAGGTGTCCTTACTGTTGACGCAACCATGACTTAGTATATCATAATTTCCAGATGAAGCTAACTACGTGACTTTATAAGTATTATTTCAGCTTTCATAAATTAATTTGGTCAACTTGTCTTTTTTTTTCTTGGTCAATATTTTCTGTCTCCAATAAAGTTTTTGAAACTCACTTTATTAAGTTAATGACAACGCTTGCCTCAATACTTATAAAATATTTCAGTATTAATAAAATGACTTGTTCGAATAATACGCTGAATACATAGGGTCACGTTCTGGACAATATTACCTGTTTTGTAACTGTTTTTTAAAAGTACATAAAGTTAACATTTCCCCATTTTGCTTAAAAATTCATTCATTATTTCAGTATTACTAAATTTATGTGTTCCCCTTAATATAGTATATTACTTTTTGATAGATATTTTCTGTCTTAAAACTGTTTTTGAAAAACACATTGTTTAGATAACTACCTCTTTTTCTCCCCTATTAGTAAATTATTTCAGTATTAATATATTTAGTTGTTAAACTTAATACATTGAGTCACTTTCAATCCAATATTTCCTAACAGTTTTTGAAATACTCATTTTTAAATTAACTGCGTGATTTTTTTCTGTATTCATAAGTTGCATCAATATTAATAAATTTATCTGGTAAACTTAGTACATATCGCACACTTTCCATCCATTATTTTCTTTCTTAAAATAGTTTTCGTAATACGTATTTTTAAATTAGCTGCGTGATATGCTTCTGTATTCATAAATTACATCCATATTAATAAATTAATTTGATCAGTTTAATACAATATTTCCTGATATGAAACACAAATTATTAAGTCAATTACATTATTTGCCTCAGTATAAGTTTGTTTAATTCAGTGCTCCAATTTCTGATACATATTTTATCTCTCGTATCTGTTTTTGGAAAACAAACATCATTAAGTAAATGATATTAATTGCTTCAGAGTGAATAAATTAATTTGTGTAAATTTGATACATTGCACCATTATTTATCTATATTTTCTATCTTGAAACAGTTTTTGAATTACATATTTTTAAGTTAATTACATCTCTTTCCAGTTACAAAATTAAATATAATATGAGCTCTATATTTTCGCAACAAATTAAAATAGAAGCTGATTAAGAGCTTCATCACAATAATTAATGATTTTAATACGGAAAATGGAGGGAAGAATGACTACGATATTAATTAAAGTTTATTCCTCGAGAAAGGAAAAAAACCTAATCTGTAGGAAAATTAGATAACTTGAAGAATTATAATTTTATAAAAGGTTTTACATCGAAATGCAGACTTGCAAGTATATTTTATCTAATTTCATTACTCCGCTGTAAAAGAATTAATCAAGTTAATTATTACTTTTCTTTTAATTACCTGTGTGAATAGAATTTCTTTGTAAAAATTGTGAATAAAATATGGGCAAGTTGAGTCATTTCATAAATTCTCTTACTTAGAGAAAAAGACTCTTCAAAAAATGTGAAATTAAAAAAAAAAAGATGTTTACTTGTAAATAAAAATAAACTTATTTTTTTCAATAAGCATCCTTTTTTTATATTAATATTATGTTTATTTTAAATTATAATTTATTTCAAAATTCGTATATACAATTATCATATCATTTTACAGCTAAATTATTCCGAAATTCCTATTCCTACAAAATGAACTCTTTTTAAAGTTAGATTTGAAAATAACATAGCCTGATGCTAAAATAACAAAATGCGTTTAAAGCTTGTTTCATTAATCTAGCAATTACTTATTCAAAAAAAAAAAATTAATACCTATTGATGTTAAACTATTTAAAATTAAAAAGTGAAACTTAAAAAAAGGCAATGAAAAATTTGGTATGCATGTACTAAATTTGATACACGTGCTAAACTCTGCTGAGATAAGTTAAAAATTGCTGAAGTTTGGTGCGTCTATTGTGAGTGAGGAAATGGAAATAAACTGAAAGGATAAACACAAAGGAAAAATAGGTTTTCCTAGTTACTGACGTAATCTCAAATGAAGACAAAACTTTTGTTTATTCTAAAGCTTGATATTTACAACATTTTATAATTTATTTTCAAATTCTGAACAGTTTTTTAATCAGCAACACAAGAAGGGGTTCCTCAATTTTTTATTTATTTTTAATAAAAAAAAGTTTTTGCTTATACGGCTTAGCATAAGAGAGAAATTTTTTTGACTCAGCAAACTATAAAATGATGATTATCATGTTATTCAAAATTGAAAATGGATTAAAGTATCCAAGATACCTGAAGCTAAAAAAATAATCAAACTTCAATTTCGAAATTTGATTTAAGTTGCAATAAATCTGAAAACATTTCTCACAAAAAATCTAAAATTTCACTGTACAGTAATAGTTACATCTATAAAAAGTTTTTCCCGTATGGCGATTTGAGCAGTTTCGTATTTTTTCTTTTCAATATTTTGGTCTGAAACTTTGGAGACTTAGTTTATCTGGTTTTATGTTCTCCTGTCTCAAGTTTTATTAAAATTGAAAATGATAAATTGGGAATCACTACTCTACTCTCAAAATGAATTACAACTATTTCCGTAGCAGTTTTCGATAATTTTTAGAGGTTAGTTTAACAAATTTTTTTTTTCAAATACAGCTTTCTTATAAACCACCCACATTTGTTTTGTATTCATACTATTTTATTTAAGTCTTAACTTTTCTGACTTAGTTACCGAAAGCAGAAAAACAGTCATAGTTGAAAAAACACATGAAAAAAATATTTCATGAAAAAGTTTATTGTTGCAATTTAACTTTTACAATATCTTCTTTATCGTCTGACACATTTAGCTATTTAATTTAATCATCTAGTTACGTCAAATATTTCCCCTTTTTAAGAGTACAATTAAAATCAGAAATAAATAAATTTTATTTTAGCCAAAAATGTAAAACCTTAAACACTAAGTATATTAGAAATTCGACTGACTATTTTTTTTTTTAAATTACAAAACATAGTTAATAGCTTAAAAAAAATTTGCAGCAGGTTCATGTAACATGACATAAATGTTTTCTCCCAGAGTGTCTAGTTTTAATTCAAAACTTTTCCAACAGATTGCGCTGCAGATAGTATCTGTTTTAAGTCAAAGTAAAGTAATTGAAAATACCATGGCAAATTTTAAAAATCGTGCTACTATATTTTCGAAATATACATTATCAGTTTTAATCACATGATGTTATGTGTCTTGTTGTGATTTTAATTCATTTTTTTCTGATTAATTTTCTTTGAATCATTTTTTTTGACCAATCCCTTTAAACTCGTAGCGCCTTCTGTTGGAAAATAAATTGAGCTTAAACCATGACATCTGGAAGGGATTTATATTATGGTTAAATGATTTTTCTGAAATAATTGTGAACTGTTTTCATGCTAGTTTTCAAAATAATCAGACTAACTTAGGACAACCCATTTAAACATTTAACTGTTATTTATATTTAATTATATTTAAGATCAATATTTGTTTAGATATTTTGACAGGACAATAATTGGGTATAATATGAAAAAAACACAACTACTTCGATTTAGTAGGAACAACATATGACGCAATGCTAAACGAATGGAATTTAGTTGTTGTTTATTTAGTTATTGTTATTAGTAGTTGTTGTTATTTGTTTTAGTTGTTGTTGTTTATTTAGTTGTATTTAGTTTCAATAACTTTTCTTTATAATGCAATAAAATCTGGCGAGCAGCTATTTAAACGATCGAACACTTCGTTTGTTTATTTGTGGCTTGAAGTTAGGCTAGCAGAAAATGCCGTTCATGGGTTAAATTTAGTAGGAACAAGATAACCTGTGACGTAGGCTATATTATACCCAATTGAAGTTCCTAATGTTCTTTTTCCTGCACACTTTAATGAAACTTTTCACTGAGAAGTGCTCTCAGCGGCATAATTACTTCCGCTAATTTCTATCTTAGCGTAGAAGTAGTTTTTGAAATGTTATTCATTTGATTTGACTTATTGAGTCATTTTATTTTGATAGGTTCTTATATCTTTGAAAATAATGAGAGAGCTTTAGATGTTAAGGGAATCTAATTAGTTGACATTTCTAAGTATTTCGTTTGCTTTGTATGCTTTAATTTGTACAGTAGCTCACTTTAGAGGACTTCCATCGAGATCTGATAATAGCCAACATAAAATTTTCTAAACATTTAAAAACAAAACTTTTGATCCTAATTTGCTTATTGTTGAAATTTCATTGACTTCTAACCATTTTTTTCTTATAATATCTTTGCTCTTCGAATTGCACAGTTAATTGTGGACGACTTATATCGACATCTGATAATATCCAACATTAAATATTTTACTTATTTATAATAATTAAAAACGGGACTTGTGAAAAAATCTGTCGATCAGGAAAGTTGGCGATAATTTCGCCAAATTGACACCATATCGTTTGAAATTGTAACCAGCGTATATTTAATAGGAATTAAAACAAAAAAGTTAATTTTAAAATATATTGATATGGATGTTTTAGCACAAGGATTTATAAGAAAAAATAGGCTAAGGATAAAATATATCATTGACTTAAATATTATGGATCTATATACACCTCACTAACTCTTTGAACGCAATATTCATTATAAGTAATATAGAAGCATAACTGGTATTCAAGACTAAATTCATCCCAATTTACTTGGAAAACTTGGGAAATTATGTACTAGTAAAATAATACCTAGATGATGTATACATTTGTCAGTTGTAACTGGTGAATTCAGAAAGTATCAGTGTAAAAATATTTATAATAAATTTTTAGGACTTTGAGTAAAGAAAAAAACGTTATTCAGAACGAATATATCATGTATAGTTAACATTCAACATTCCAATGATGATAGTTTAATTTTCGAAGGTAAACGGAAGTTTACATAATAATAAGTTTCCTAAGACAGCAAAGTGAAAGCTCTTTAATATTATGGTTATTATCATCCTAAATTTATGTATGAAAGAACGTATGAAAGCAAAATAAATTGATGCAGGAAAAATCCCAAAATTCAACTTGATCTTATTGTATCATAAATGATACAGTGAACAGTAAAGAGTTAAGATGAGAATTATTTCTCAAAAGTTTTAAGTATTACACGTTTCTTTTAATATTAAGATAGCAATAATCAAAATATAATAACAATCAAAATGTAAAACCAATCAAAATCAATTACGTTTTAGGTAAAATGAGTATTATTAAAACGAAATTTTCTGATTTAATTCTGTTCATCAACAATAACTTTTTTTTATTTATTATTTTTTTTTAAAATGGCGGACACTTGGGGATGTCTTGTCCCGTTGGCCTCTTATGCCAGAACTGCTACTCTTTTCTCTTTACCCAGTGGGCACCTGTGTGCGAAGGCACGGGGGTGGAGCAGCGTCACCCACGTCACACAACCTGTTTATAGGGCGGGTCACATTTACACAAAGGAGAAAGGACGTAGAACACAGAGAGTGAAAGAAACACCCATGCCCTGAGCAGGATTCGAACCCGCAACCATCGGCTCCGCAGTCAGGCAAGCACTCGGCCACCTGGTCGGCTTATCAACAATTATAAGTATATTAATTAAGAGTTCTAAATCTAATTATCCATTATTTTAAGTCTGTTCGTCCATAAGTCTGCGTAGTTGTTCCTTTTTTTTGTAGATTAATAATAATAACGTGATTTGTGGACACAAGAACATATTTAAAAATAATTTGGAATTATTTCTTTAATACTATATTACTAACAGAAATTGTTTCTTGTAAACTTCTGAAACATTATCTCTTCGCAAATGACAAAACTTAGTACTTATGAATTTAATTTGAAAGCCAGTTTCATAGTTGAAAATATTTTAACAGTCTCCGTTAAAAGAAATTGCTCTAAAGTAAGCATTTAAAAGTAAGAAACTAAAAAACTATGCCAATATAATGGGCTATAAAATTAATTAGCTGCGAAGATAAATTCGTGTAGGCTCGTATTGATTTAAAAAGCCTGATTAAGAAAGTAGTATCTTACTCGTTCAGCCGTTTTAATCGTGAATAAAATTGACTTTAAACAGTTTGGACGGTAATTTAGATAAAAAGTAACTTTCTGTTGGAGAAAATACATTTCCTAGTCGCGTTTCTTTTGGGTGATCCATTTGCAAGTTAATATTATAATATTATTGCGTAGCTGAAAGGAATACTGGAATTAATATTACTGTAATTATTTTTCCTGCTGGAAGTTAAATACTTTAAATTGCATTACGTAGTTTAAAATGATGTGAAAATTATATAATAAAATTACGAATGTAATCCTTTGTGAATAAAATTAATAATACTAAAAAAATCGCTTAAAAATCAAATGTAATAAAATCTTTTATTAAAACCTATACACATTGGTTCACCTACATCAGTAGGATTAATGGATTAAAACAAACCGCTAATCTTCTGCAAAAAAAAAAAAAAAAAAAAAATTGCCGTACAGGTCATAGGTTTAATTTCCCCTCTCACTTCATATCATTTATAAATGAATTTAATGCATCGACCTGGATTTCTGGGAGAGTTTCTACATCATCAAAAGTAAAAACTATTTTGTTAATGATCCCATATTTTCGAATATTTGGAAATCATAACTATTTTTGAAAATTTTCTGTCGCTTGCTGTTAATTTAATGCTGTTACTTTTTAACTGCATCTGTTTCGACTGACATAACTTTTGTTAAAACGCATCTCAACTTTTTACCCAATGTATCTACTGATGAAAATATGACAAAGAAATACGTGTAAGTTTCAAAAATTACTATTGATGATTTTTAAACGTCGTTTAATGAAAATTCAAAATTATAACACTAACTATGTCCTATTTTAACAAGTCTGACGCTTAACTCAAAAACTTTTTTTAGAAAAAAAATATGATTGAGGGAAAACAAAATTAGAACCTATAAATTTGTAATTAGATTTAATTTGTTTATTTTGTTTTGGAAAGAAAATTGGTACTGAATAAAAAAGTATTGAATTGTAAAATTCAATTTTTCATAATAAACAAAATTAAGTCACATAACATTTCCCTGCTAGATCATTTCATGATATGGGCCAAAATAAAAAAAAGTTTATGATTTAACTCGATGGAAAAAAATAATATTTATGTATTTTATTTACCTTTCGATCTCACTTATTGTTTTTAAAGAGTAAAGTATAATTTTTTAGTATAAAAGCATTATAAAATAAATTAATACTAATTCTTTAACATGCATTTTGAGTTTTATTTCTTTCATCTCACATCAAAACCATAGATGCCGGTTAGAATTTATTTTGCAATGGAAAAATACTGGATGCCTGTCCGGAAGGTCGAGCAGGGTTCGATCCCAATAGCAGCATTGAGTACATGCGATATACGTATTTGTAAAATTTATGGAATTGAAAGTTCCGTGGTCTAGAGAAAATTTCTTTCCTCTTCAGATCTATGTCTAAATTGGGGAAGTGGCCACATGAATGAGTGGTGCTTTCGACTCATTCATGAATCTCACTTTTATCCTAACTGTGAAACGAAGGACATTATTCTTTTCTGACTTAATTTGTTGGAGAGATGGCTGATGAGTGTCCAAGTGTGAATAGAAATAAGAATAAACAGGATGCCTTAAATTAATTTGATTGTTTTCTACAATTTACAACAGAAAAACAGTTAAAGTAAAAATGACAGCTCTTGCTGCAACTCATGTGACAGAGTCTATATATTTTCTCCTAGAATTTCTGACATAAGTTCAAAATCTTTTCGATAGGCGGCACTGCTGATAGAGAAAGAAATCTGATGGAACCATTGCAAACTAATCGAAAATCGCATCACATTATTTCAAGACCTTACAATGACTTTATTTCTGAATATAGACCTTATTTTGGAAGGATCCAATATCAACCGTAGTGACATGACGTATTCTGTCATGTACGGATGTGGTTTTTAATTATTTTTCTTTACTTTATTGCTTTACTATCTGTAGCACCTGTCGAAAAATTTTGAAATAGAACTCTGGGCTCTGGTAAAAACATTTATACTCAGTCTCATGAATTTGCTGTTAAAAATATCCATTTCAACTTTATTCAATTTTCTGTTATGAGTATTTGAAAATAGCAAGCATGATATAGAACTCTCTGTATTTTTTTTTGTTCATTATTTAATTACTATTACCTTTTATTTATTTATTATTCATTATTTATTTATTTATTATTTATTTATTTATTTATTTATTTATTTATTTATTGCCATTTATTTATTTATTTATTGTTATTTATTTATTTATTAATATTTATTTATTTATTTATTATTTATTTCTAATTTTTTTATTTCTGAAATAAAATGCAGATCTCTTCTAAAGAAGTTTCAAATTTGATATACATTGGAATTAATAGAAAATAAAGATAATCCGCATCATTTCTCATAACATTAAACTAAAATTAATAATAATTTTCAAATACTTGGTAAAACGAGAAAATGAAGAACTTAATTAAATTAACTAATGGCGTAATTAAGATCCTAGACTAGTTTGAGAACATAATCTTTAGCAACATCTTCTTCATTTAATATCCAGGAAAAATATTTTTTAATATATAATACATAACACGGGCCGTAGATTTTCGCTTAATCAGATTGTTATAGACCCCATTTACATACTTATCTGACGTTCGCGAAAATTTATCAAACTAGTTTCTGAAATTTTATTTTCTCGTATCAAGTAGTTTTGAGGAAAGAACTCATTAACGCTGGTTTCATCGACTGTAAATTTCTCAATCCAAAACTATTCCAGGAAAAGAAAAATCAGTTCTAGTTTAAATTTCCAATTTTCTCTCAGCAAGACAAACTAATTTAACTATTATTAGATAAGTTCAGCAAATCAGTCGTAAAAAGATATTTCCCGCTCTTAGGGGACTTCATATTTTTAGAATATGCTAGTAAAAGTTTTTTATTTTTACCTAGAATTGAACGAACAAAATATCACTAGCTGTTTATATTTTTCTTACATTTTCAGTCATATAATTTGTAATGGCGCTTGGATTTGATATTAAAAAAATGTATTTTCTACTACATTTTAGATTTTGCTGCAATTCTGTTTTATTTTAACTGTTGATTAAATTTTATTTATATTTAATGTGTGCTTTTGCTTATTGCAATGTTATTATTTGCTTATTATGTTGATGTTATTTTTCAAAGAAAGCCACAGAAATCTTATATTTCTTAAAGAATGTGCACAAAAAGGTAATTTTTGAAAGAACAATAAAAAATTATAAATTTCCGCAATTACCCAACAAAAACGTGTAAGAGATCACACGAAAACTATAACTTATTTTTTAAAAAAATAATATCACCAAAATGTTTAATTTTCAAAAAAGATGTACAATTTATTTCTCAAATCACATGTTATTGATGTTTAAGTGAACATAAGGAAACTATGTTTTGTTTTTACTATAGATGAAAGAAATATCTCTGAATCTTTGACTTCGTGAAACTTTTTACTCTATGCATTCTGGAAACGTTATTTTTTTAAAAAAAACATTGCAAAAATATTATTTCTCACGGAACATCGCAAAAACATTTTTTAAAAAAAATAATATCACAGAAACGTTATTTTTCAAAGGACAACAAAAAATGTCTAATTTCCAAAATGACATGATATAAATATTTATGAGACTATACGGAGGCTATGTTGTGTTTTTATAAGATAAAAAAAGAGTCTTCAAATCATAAATATAATTTTGTTTCGCAGTGTGGGCTATAATAATAAATAAATACGAACAAACTAAATAAACTTGATTAAACATTTCTGTTTCTACGCGAACGAAAAATGGTTTTTAGTCTGGATTATCTGATAAATACGAACTCAGTTTCAGTAACGACATAATAAAATTTGCTGAAAAGGCTTTGAGATATTTGAGCCTGACATATAGATTTGCAGTCGAATGTTTCTCTTCTAAGTTAAGCGAAGTTTTAAGGAATAAGAAAACATGTCTCAGACTGCGAGATATATTTTAGTTGTCAGCAAGGGGAGCTTATGTTTTAAAATATTTGGCACGAAACTGAAATATATTATAAATTTCTTCTTATGAGAGTATTTGCTTGTTGATGCTTCTACTATTCAGTTGTTGGATAACAGAATTTACGAAATGAAAAAACATTTTTCATAAATGTAGAAAAATCTGAAAACAAAAATAAAAATTGAAATTTATTTTTTTTAGAATGAAAAAAAAAAGGTTTATAATTCTAAACTGATATTTTCCACTGTCACATTCTAACTGTTAAAAGTTTCTCGGAAAGAATGGTTAAAGAACAAACTATTCAATTTTTATTTTAAGAGCTGTGATGGCTCAGGGGATAGAGCGTTCGCCTTCCAATGAGGTGAACCGTGTTTGAATCCCAGCAATGGCTGGTTGATACGAATGCGCACCAGGCTTGCAACGATCACAGTGCTGAGGAAAAAATATCCTCAGTGGTAGGCAGATCATAGGTTAGAGTCCCCTTTTCGTCAGGCTAAGCCGTGGGAGTTTTTCGTGGTTCTCCCCTCCAAGTAACGCAAATGCGGGTTAGTTCCATCCAAAAAGTCCTCCACGAAGGCAAATTTCTCTCAATACTTGATCCAGGATTTCCCTTGTCTTCTAAATTGGGTTCAAAATGACAAGGCTACGAAGTTGAACATTTTTAGTCGTAAACCCGAAATTGGTTCTGTGTTCAACGACGGCTATAAAATATTAAAAAAATTTATTTTAGCATATTCAATCAAAACAATGTAATAACCATAGAAAAGATTGCATTAAAGCTGTTAATTGTGATAAAAATTATTTATTGACCGTTTTCACCTAATACAATCAGAGAAGCTTCAAGGCTTAACTTACAAAGCCATTCAGTTCCTTGTAGCTGTAGTCGAAAGGATTAATCTGTCAATTTCGTGAGCAATCTGAACGAGAGTTTGAATCCGAGCGTTGAAACTACAATATTTCTTCCATTCCTTTAATACACGAGTTGGTGACCCTAGATTATTGGAATATGAAACTATAATTTGCGTATAGATGGCAACCCCGCGGAGCTGATGAACAGAAAAAACGCTAGCATTTTTAATTTCTCACAATAGATGAAACCACTAAACAAGCTAATTTAGCGGCATTTAACAAAACATATCTCTACCACAACCAAACTCCAACCTAACCGAATTACCTGACCAAAAACCTAACATCATTTTACTCTAATGTCCAGTTAAATTTCATTTTTATGATTTTGAAACCATGCAATAGTTACGAAATCGTTGAGTTCTGTCATCACAGTGTTTTAACCCTATTCATTGTTAACGGTTTCAAAAGCTTAAAGGTAAGGAAATGTCCCTAACTGTAGACTTTAGGGTTAATTAGATGGACAGCTCTGTTGTTTTACCGTAATTTTAGAGAGAAAATTCTAACTGTGTAATCAAATCATCGAAGCTGTTGAGTCGGTAGAAGATATAAATTTTTAATTCTAAACTTGTTGTACGGATATTTTGGTTAAGAAGTAGTTCACTTCAAACCTATCAACAAATTGAATTATTTTGTTATTTTTTTTAAATTTTAAATATTTTTAATCAGCTTTTGGTGCTTGTAAGCGGAAGATTAGAAATTTAGAGTTACAATATTTCGCATGCTTCTTAATTTTGGTTGTTGACACAGAGAAATAACGAGATTTCGTTCCAATGTCGAAGTATGTCATAAAGAGACGCTTTTTTTAAAGCACGGAAAAATGGTAACCCTCTCAGTCAAATGATTTCATCGCCATGCTGCAGTAAGAAGCTTAGCAAATGGTTCAATGGGTGATTTTATCGCTTTGATTACTTTTAATTAAAATTATAAAAATCTTTTTAATCGTTTGTCTTGCTTAATTTACATAAAATATTACTTCTTTAAGGATGTCATGCGCTAATGAAAGCAAAAGTACATTTTCCAAAACAAATTACTTTTTAACATAAATTTTTTAATTTTCTTGTTCTTAAGTTTATTTATTTAAATGTTGATTAAAATACACATTTATTTGGATAACATGCACCATAAATCCTTTTAAACTAATGGAAGAATGAATTAGGAAAAACGTTATCAATGTAGAATTTCTCTTTTCTGTTTAGTGTAGACTTTATCATAAGACAGAATTAAGCAATCGGGAATAAATAAAAATATGACAGAAAAACTTTTTTTTATCTATAATAGAACTTTAAATAAAAGATTTGCCATTCATCAAAAAATTTTCCGTTTCAACACGAATGCCGAAACAATTCCACAGCATTAACATAAATTTCTGCTTTCCTTTCTTTATTCCATAAGTGGTATAAGTCAAAATAAAAAATACTCAACTTTAAAACTATAGGCAATCCCTGCCCAAATTAATCGACGCACTATGAGATTCTATTTAAAATCTTAATTATCGGGTGATACTATACAGTTTTATTATTTTTACGCGACTGAAACCGGTTTGCACTTGTTTACGGTCGTGTATCAGTGGGTTAACATAGTAATGCAATGCTTTAAAAATAAATACAAATGGAAAGTGTATTAAAAATCTCTCGTAAAAAGACCCATTGCATGTATGTTTAAATACAAAAGTATTGCCTATAAACTCGTGCAAAACATGCAATTATCAAAACACTGCAGTGTGTCTAATAATTGGGTCTAGCTATTATAATGTACTAATATAATACCTGATAAAATATATATTCTATATTTATGTAATATATCGTTTCCTTTATTCAATCGTCGAATTTATATATTGTCCAATTTAACCAATTGATGCACGAACGTAAACTAGTGAAACCGTTTTCAGTCGCGTAAAAACAATAAAGCTGTATTGTATCAACCGATAATTAAGATTTTACATAGAATCTCATAGTGCGTCTATTAATTTGACCACGCACTGTACAAACACAGTTACACACAGATTTTATTGATTTATGCCTTGATTATAATCCTCGTTCGTGATATAATCATACAGAAGTAAAAAAAAATATGAAAAGGACATAAAGTTATAAAACGTACAGTATAAACTTTTCAACACTTTCGCATCAAGTAACCGCTTCGTTCAAGTGTAGCTAGAGGGCGCAGCGGCTCATTGGGGGAGGTGAAGCCTTAAGAAAAGTATCGTTCGTTGTCAGACTGGATCGTTTTTAAATAGTATCGTCCGTGGTAGTTTTCAACTTGTGTGTGTACGCTAAAAGATTTTAGACGCTTTTTTGGTCCACCCTATGATGGACAGTCCGTATAAATTTCATGAATATATATGCATTTTTCGATTGTTTTTTAAATAAAGTAGACTGGAAATATATCAGTGAGATCTCGATGAAGTGACGAATCATAACATAGTGCAAATTTGCTTTGACCCGAATAAGTTTTCAAAGTTTGATGTTTCTATTCAAATATTATATTACTATATAATATTTTAATTTCTATTTTCTGGTTCTACATTTCTGAATTATATTTATATTCCAATTAAACCGTTATGTGTTATAAGAAAATTTCATGGCGTTTCAATTAAATTTGGCACCGTACTAAAGTTGTTTGGACAAAATTATGGTTCAACACGGTGTAAAATCTCTAAAAACTAAGATATGAAGTTTTTGGGATGCAATGTTTGCCTGCTACTCGTGTACTATAAAAAAGGGTTTCTCACCATGGAGGAAAAAATGTGTCAAAATAGCTCTGAAACAAATAGGGCCGAATTTGTACTCATTATTGAGCCTAGGAGAATGATCAAAAGGCTCAATTACGTATACAAAGACATACTCACTCATATATAAATACACAGAGTTTTCAAATTCGACACTATAATTTTTAGAGCTATATTTTGACACATTTTCGTCCAATTTTGAGAAACTTTTTTTTGCAGTGAATAAGGGAAAGTTCGAAGTTTTGATTTTGTTGTTCATTTCAATCTTTGTTCAGTTATTATGTTTAAATGTTCAAAAACGTATTTTATATGTAATAGTAAAGCCTTATCGCATCAGCCCATTTGTGAACCTCGGAGGTTACGGAGGTTAAAGCTCAGGAATTTCGGGACAGAGCAAAGGTGCGCAAATTTACATGGTCTACCTACTTTATGATTCGATCAGAGAAATAATGATTTATATATGTGAAAAGTGAAATAAAATGTGAATGTTTAATGTTAAATAAGAGATTAAATACCAGTTATTGTAAAAAAAAAAATTTTTCTAACAATATTTTTCGAAATTTCACATTTAATGCTTTATGCATAGTGATTTTCTTCAACATTTCTATTTTTGTATTCATAAAGCAGAAAATTATTTTTATTCGCCGTTTTCGCCTCTTTTTTTTAAGCAATGAATTACTTTTGCTTCGTGAAATACATTTTTTCCCTTTGTTTAATCAATTTGATTTGAAAACGCAAAAATCAACGAAGCAATTCAATTTCCAAAACAAATTCTTTTTTTGTCGAGAATTGTAACTTTTATTTGTTTTTCTTGGCGCCCAAGTGGTTGACAGAGGGAATTATATCGGAAAACGATTAGTATGTTTCACAAATCACAGAACTCCACGAATTCTTTTGTCTAGAGTCAGTCATTTTTACGATTTTATCAGCTAAAGACGGCAGGCGTCAGAAATGAATTGAATTGAATATAAGTTTATTGTTTAAAATAAAATTCCTCCTTTACTAAGACCTAAATAAAAAATATTCTAAAGAAAACAAAGATGAAAAAATCTAAATCTCGTGCTAATAAATTGATTGTATGAATAATAAATATATAGGACGTTCTTACATTCATATAATTATAACACTAAATACTATTATACTTATTTTGAATTCTAAAATGTTCGAAATTTTGATGCGTATTGCACCATAGTATTGTTCAAACCTTAAGGTTTAGTTTGAACCGTATTATCATGAAAATCATTAAATATTAAATTTGGTTTTTGGAGAGTGTAACTAAAATAAAGCTTCACTTCCACTTCCTTGGACAAGCTCTTGGAATCTTTGGATAGATCAACAATATTGTTAAGATATATATGTTACCGTGAATGAAGGAAATGGGTGGTTGTTGACTTCCAAAGGTGAATGTTGACAATCACATAGGCGATTTGGTAAATGTTCGAAATATATACTAGGTCTAGTTAAGTGCCACTGTTCGGTATTCATTTGCCCGGTATGCCCTACATCAATATTTTCCAAGCTTCAAGTGTGACTCCCCGGTATGCCTTACATCAATGTTTTCTTAAGATCAAGTGCCACTGCCCATTATACATTTAACCACTACTTAGTGCAGTGATATTTCTCCTAAACTATCCTCAGCAGATAATAAAACATCGAATAAATATAATAATATCAACGAATAAATTAACATCCAATCGGATATAACTAATATTTTGGACATTAACCAAAGTGAATATTGTGATTGCTGACATTCGCCGGTGAAAGTCGACATTCTCTTGATTTCGTTCATTCACGGTAACATATATACATGAGTTATACTGTTTGAAAGGTTAAACATTTGATTGAAAAATGTTTTTCGGTATTGTTTTCAGCTAGACAATTGACTAGTTTCTGGAATTTCTAATAGTAAACAACGCATCACGCTGAAAAAAATTGTAGTGCTTGCATGAAAATCGCGGGATTTTTTTTCCATCAGAAAAGATTTTCCAAAAAATTTGAAACTTTGGTTATCAACATATTAGATTAATTTCTTGTACTTTGCATTTAAATAAATGAGTAAAAAGAGAATGGTTAATATTTGAACAGTTACACAGTAAAAAACATTTAGTGTATGAAAATTAGTGATAACTACATTACATCACAGTAGTGTTTCACTAAGTGTTTCACTAAGTGTTCCTCCACTAAACAAAACAAAGAACTGTCCCTGCTGAAACACATGTTCTTGTACGGTGTAATGTAGCCGTTACCCTATGTTTGTTATTCAGTTAAACCAAATATTATATTAAGAAATGATACACTTAAGAATCAGTAAAGTTACTTTTAGGATACAGTATAAAGCAAGGATCATAAATGTATTATGCATGTATACACTATTTCTTAAAATAAAACTAGTTTGCTAATCAAACATACGCACAGAACAGACAGAATATTAATATGAATTCGAACAAAATTGAAGTGAATAGAAGTTAAATAATATAAAATTATTTTATAACATGGGATACCTGCTAATGACGTAGTGCGGGTATATGTATTTTGATTTTTGTTGAAACGCAGTATTTGTTTAAGTTAACAACTGTTCTTTCCATTCTATTTCGAGAAAGCCCAGCCCCCCCAAGTATAAATTTCCTTAAATGACACGTTCTATTTTCTTTCACAAGGATTTCAATTCCTTCGCAATATATTTCTTATTTAACACAAAGACAGGCACGAAGTCACGTGAAACATAAACAAGGTTATGCATTTCTAGGTGCACAGAACAGAAATATATAGCTGTTATAATAAAATACATAAACAAATAATAGATCTAAGTTAAATAAAGGACGTAGTCAAGAGAGAATTCTATTTCAACACATTTGATGGGCGATACGGCACTATATTTAATTAACTATACGTTCATTCACATTTTAAGTTATGTAGGGAAACTTAGATCCACTTTAACACTCCATTTTGTTTATAAACGATCAGTTGGCGCTGACGTCATAGGTCACGTGTGTTTGCATTTGTTGTTTTCTTCTTCTTGAAGTGCAAGTTCCCAGTTGACAGATTTACGCATGTGTAAGCATACATCTAAAAACATACATGTATTTTTATGACTGTTGATATGAGTAGTTTATCAAATCAATCCTAAAAGAAGATTGAAAGTATAGAATCAACCACAATCGAAATTTTTTTTTTATTAATCATTGAGAAGGATTGGAACTAACTTAGTATTAAATAGGGAATGATCAATTCGTCAATTAAATCTGACAAAAACTCGTCTTTCACTTCATGTAAACAAACCACCCCCCTCTTAGCCACAATAGTGTCACTAACTAGAAGTTGCAGAATTATTCACCTTTAAACTTTTAATAATGGTCCGAAATCATTTGTTATACTTTTAAAACATCCCCTACCATCATTTCACACAAGAATTTAGTTAAATAAATTAAATATACACTATTTATTTGACAAGTTTACGGAGCTCTGAAAAAAAAAACCCCAATCTTCTTAACCAACGATATGCAGATGGATGTAAGTTTTATCAATTATTGTTGTGAAGATTTAACTACACTCTTTGAAGTGGGTATTCGGTATTAACTTGAATAAAAGTAATCATTCGCACAATTTTTAGAGTTTTTCAATTCCCAAGTCGCTGCACACTACAGATTTTACAGATTGAGAATTCAGTCATAAAATCTTCTGATTCGCAAATTTTATCTCAAAAATTAACAAATGAACTCCTAACTTTAAGAAACGATTGAATTGTTAATATTGGCAAGGTATTCTGCAATTTTTTAGAAGTATTAAAAATTTCTTTTAAAATTGTATAGACCTTTACAGTTTTACAACTGGTTCAATTATTTGTATAACTAGAGGGCTCCGCCCCTGCTCGCTGACGCTCGCCAACCCCCGGAGAATTGCTTCACAATTCTTGCTTGGTTTGCTTCGCAAAACCAAGAATGCTTTGATTTCATATATTTCAATATTAAACTGAATATTAACTGTTATCATCGAAAAGAATTAATTTTCTTAAATGCAGAATAAGCAGTGTGTCAATATCAATGTCACTTTTTTTCGTTGACTACAGTTCCTTCTATGTCCTATTTGTTCTCTAAATGAGCCAAAATTGTCAGAAATTAACATCAATGTGCAGATATAATCTTAATATGAAACTTGTTTAAAAAAATGATAATCACAATAATACAGACTTTGTCCCAAAGAAATGAATATATTTTTAACACATTTAATTAATATATATATATATATATGCAAACACTATAATATTTTTCAATAAGCAATATTGTTAAGAACAGGGTAATTTTTAAAAAAAATATTTTAATAATATTCAGCAAAATAACTATAAATGAAAACATTAATTTTGCGGAATTAAAATAAACAATGCACCAATAGCATTTTCTTTACGCTAAATACATTTATAAATTTGACATTATATATATATGTTATAATATTTCTCTATATACAATATTGTTAATGACAGGATCATCTTTAATAAATATTTTAATGTTCTCCTTCGTTGTGCATCTTGACAATGCCACATATAATTGACCATGAGAAAAAATAGGCCGTTCAATATATAGCCCAACTTTATCGAAGGTTTGGCCCTGGGCCTTATTAATTAAAACCAGATTAAACTTACGAATTAACGTTTTAGAAAACAAATAATCAGATTAATCAATATATCAATACGAAATAAGTTGAGATGTTGTAAAACTGAAGAATGAAATTCTAACTATTTTGTGATTGGTTGCATCTCTGAAAAAGAAAATTCAGACTTGTAAATCGCTTTTTTAAGCTTGCCGTTTTCAGACATGTGATTGGCTGTTGTGAACGGCGGTTATTCTTCATTATTAACTGCAAAATCGTGCTTTAAGACTAAAATAAATAAAAATTTAAAATTATGTAAAAGATTTGAATGCCCTAAATGTCTTCCCTGAAAGATTCTGAATGAATTGATTCCTTAATCTTAGATTTTCATCACGTAGTTAAAAAGTTTTTCAGGGGACAAAATTAACTGCAAAAACTTTTTTTTAGAATAGAGAGATTTAAGAAAATTGAATTATTAGTAAGTCATCATTTTCTTTTCATGATGTCTTTGATTAGTTATGTTAAGTTTTTAACATATGTTATCAAACAAAGCTAGTAATATAGGATATCATGCCTAATTTAATTAAAGTAACACAATAGTTTTCTCAAGTTTAGTTAAAAAAGTGTTTGTTCGGTTTTATAGAGGATAACATAATAGTTTTCAATTGCTGCAAACATTTATATTCTATTATTATATGTTTTTCCCCTCGAAACCAATAAAAATAAGGAGGTGAGAACAAGTTAAGCTGATTATTTAATTTATAAAATTCTTAAAATATCATTAAATTTTATTCAATTTTCTAAATAGCTGGACCATCTGTATTTTTCTTTATTAGGGAACTGTTCCTCGTTGTGTTAAATAGGATTGAAAAATTGAAAGAAAAAAATCCTTTTTTTTCCGGTAATAAAAGTTTTCGACGAAATCGATTAAAATCTGTCTTTAAAAAAGGAACTATGGACTATTGTAAGAATTGTATTTGTTTGTAATTTTAATTTTTGCAGTAGATATTATTTAAAAAATATTGAAAATTTAACATATACAATAATACAAACTGGTCATAATTCCTTATTGGTAATTACTGGTACTGTTTTTATCAGCAGTTTAAAGTTTCTTTGAACCATTTATTTATAACTTATTAAAAAATTTCTGTAATGCTAAAGAATGGAGAGTTCATTCTTATAACTTGTATATTTTATCTATGTTGAATAAATGAAATTTTCACTTTTTATCGAAGTATTTATTAAACATCTTAAAATGATCCTGATGAATTCTATCTTATTATTTAGATATTTTTTCTCTGTTAAATAAATTCTATATCTCACATTTTTATTGGAACATTTATTAAAAACTAATCATTATAATCATTAACAATTTGAAGAATTCCATAATGGTTACTGCTTGATAAGCTATCTTTTTCGATTTTCTTAATAATAAATTTTCTTTCTATGTTATATAAATCCAACATCTCGCATTTTTATGAAAAAACTTATTATTAACACTTTAAAAGTGTATTACTACAGCCGAAAAAGCTTAACCTGATTACTCATATACATATATTTTCATGTTGAATAAATCCCATATCTCAAAAAGTTCCTTGACAGCAATTTGAAAAGTTTAATTTTATTGTTGTTCTATGTTAAATAAATCCCACATCTGACATTTTTATTGAAATATTTATTATTAATTTAACGTTTTATCAAAGATAGATGTTAACTAATTAGACATAAAATAAAAGTAAGCTATCTCATTCAAAATATTTTTAGTGCTACTCACTTTATCGTAATCTCAGATTCTTCTTGATAAAATAGATATTCTTAACTAAAATAATCAAACAATTATAGAAAAAAAAACACAAAAAAGGTATATTTCATGAAACGTCGATAAAGTTGCCACTGTCTCAATAGTAAAGCTTAATACGAATATTACAATTACTACAGATCACTTCAATTGATAAATTAAAAATGTAGTAATTAATAACTTAAAAAGAGAATTACTTCTTCTAGAAAAGTTCAATCTTATTATTCATATATTTCTTTTATGTTGAATAAATCTCATGCCTCATCAGGATCCTATACCACCGCTGAAGAAGTTTTATCCTATGTTGAATAAATCCCATGTCTCACATTCAGGGCAATTTGCTGTACCGTAATTTTTGTATTATGTAATCTCCATAGATTTCATTTTGTTCCGTACGTGCTCAAAGACATCAATTCCGTATTAGAGTTACATAATTACAAGTCGATGGAACCAACTATCGGTTTCGGTGTGATTAGTTGAATAAGAATAGTTGTTCCAAAGAAAAGTTTCATTAGGTTAATGGAACAGAAGGTTGTTGAATATCAGGCTATGTAGGAAGCTATGCATCTGCGCTTAAAAATGAAAATGTCTACATTTGAAATACATTTGTCATTAGGTTCAAATGAAGGAAATATAAAAATATTTATAGAAGCATAAATTTTGTTTGAAATATTGAAAAAGAAGGCTTTGAGCTATTAGTGATACGTTTTTGTTTCTTCGGTAATTATTTAACATTCTTAAATGAGGGTGATGATATTTAAATGATCAAACGTCATTTTGTTTTTCAGAAAAAAATATTCTGTATTAGAAAAGGATTTTTCGTTTATTGTATTCTGCAGGCATACTGAATTTTGAAGTCAAATTGAAAAAAAATCTTTTTATTTGATTCTTTATGAAAACTAATTACGGATCGATCAAAATTAATTTCACGATTTCATAGCTTTCTTATTAATTTTTGAAATGTTTTTCTTAAAAAACTTTTTTCGAGTTATCAATTTTTTTGTTATCTCTGTAAAATATTTAAATTTCATATATGACATTAATTTAAATATTTAAAAATAAATTTTAAACATAATATTTTAATTATAATATTTTCAATACAATATTTTAAATATAATATTTTAAATATAATATTTTAAATATAATATTTTAAATATAATATTTTAAATATAATATTTTAAATATAATATTTTGAATATAATATTTTGAACATGCGAAATAACGAACAAAAGGCATCGTTAAAAATGATAGATTTCATAAAAGCTTCTAATAGTTGAAAACCAATTGTAATAAATTTATAAAAGATGAAGGCATCAACATTAATGAAAGAAATGAACATAAGCGTTACTAATTACTTCTTCGTCTATATTTGAAAATAACATTACAATTCATGTCATACAACTCAGCAATTAAATAAAGTGTAAAACATTTTGTTGATACAAAATAGAAAAATATTTGCTACTCTAAGAGCTTTTCGAGAGAAAATTGTGTCACTTGAGTAATTGAATAAGCACATTATTGGGGAATAAATGATGCAAGACAAAGAAAATAACTTACCCTAGGGTAAATTAAAGTTATGTCATTACCATCTTAGGAGTAAGATATAGTTCTTATTTTACAAATTGCTTCGTAATAATCCTATGTCTTGAAAAGAGAGGCAAAATTTCGAATTTTCAACTTTCTGTAGATTTGATTTATGTTGAAGACTAGTTTGTGCAGGAGTTTTTGATATTTGTATTGAGTAAAAGATTTCTTAAAAGTGGGAAAAGGAAAATCTGCCAAATTATCTTATACGGTGCAAGTAAAAAAAAAAAAAAAATTTATAATTCGTGAAATGGACTAGACAGAAAATGATTTATTTCTCCCCTTTTTTGGTTCCAACATTACATTTTAATAAGCGCTTCTTCACGCTTTGTACTTAATTTACATTAAAACTTGTGAAATAAATTATTCGTGTCAGTAAGTAGTGAAACTACTGTAGTCGGTACTTTTTTCGTAGTTTCTAGTGCTTGTAACAATTTGAAAATGTATTATACGAAATAACTAAACATTGCAAGTTTTTAAAATGCGATAAATGAATCTACCTAACCTTTCCTAAAAACATTCTGATTTTAATTTTCAATCGATAGTCTTTTATTATAATGTTCGGTTTTTCTTGTAATGATAAAATACCGACACATTTCATCAACAATTGAAATGGCCTTGTTTAAAAATAAAAGGAAGAATTGCTCCTAACATTATTTGGCGACAAGAAATATTGACTGGAAAGCGGACAAATCCAATATCCCGTCATTCTGTCGATTGCCATCGCTTAAATTTACCTTTCTGTTCCGGAGAAATCGCTTGCAGTGCTACAGACAGAGCCCCAAGACATTACTCGCATCAGAATTTTATATCGTCTGTTTCTTTTCTTGGAATGTTTTCTTCGCTCTTTCTGTTCCTTTAATGTGCTTCCGTTATGTTATACTTTGACGTGGAAGTTGACTGAGGCAATATTTGTCCGAGTTTTGAATTTTTTATCACAGCAATTTTTCTTACTTTTTCAACTTAAATGCCTTCTTCATTCTTTGCTTTTCCGTTTTCGTTTTCTTTCTAAACATCGTCGTCAGAAGTTGGCTTTACAGTATAAGTTCGAATCGAATTTTTATCTATTTATTTTTTTTCTTACATTGAAGAAGTGTTGTTTTTGGAGTAAATTTTATATAGATTAAAATAGTTAGACCCAATTTACTTCAATACTTTTATCTGGTTAAATTAAAAATTAAAAAAAATTCTAGAAAAATATTATTTGGCGACATTTTAGTTTAAAATTAAAATCATGTTGAATATTATAGATTAATCTAATACAAAAAATATTTTTCGTATATTCGTTAAAGGGTTAACTCTCTAATCGGCTGAAGTGAGATTTTTATACCATTTTGAAAAATGGACGTATTTAACTGTGTGAATCATTCTTTGAAACTTGTCCTCATCTTGAAAATCAATAAAAAATCATTTTGTTTTCTATTTCACATTTGAGGCTGTTCTTCCTTAACGTCAAAGAACATGTGTTAATGTGATAAATTCGTTGATTTTGAATAAACAACAGGAAATTTGGTATATGTGATAAAATATTGAATATCTATCAAATTTATCAGTCAATTTATAAAATTCTACGGTGGCAGTTCAGAATGTAACACATTCCAAATATTGCGAGTAGTAACAGGTCTCCATTCCAATTAATGTTATATAACATTATTGCAATACTTATTCAGGAACTAGCACTGTCACGATTAGCTCTTCAAGTGCAGGCTGACCCGGAGATATAGATTTTAAGGCATAATGTTGGCTATGAATTTTTCATTTATGAATAATTCAGGAAAAAAGACCGAAGTTGGGAATACTGGGTAATATTAGTGGGATTAATGTGCTTTTTTAAGTCGTGGTACTAATTTTAAAAAAATGGAGTAACCGGTAAAATAATCCTGGCTGAAATGTGCAAGCTGTTGCCACCTATACACTTGCCAGGAATTCCCCACCCTCTTGGTTTTAAGGTAAAAATATTTAGTTACGTAATATATAACCAAGGTTTAGGTGTTTGAAATAAGGAAGAGCTAATGGTTAAAAAATAGTAAAGGGGAGTGTTATCTATGAAAAAGAGTTATATAAATACTATAGTTATATGTCCTACTATTATTATTATTTATATAAAATTATGTAAATATTAATAGCTGAAGCTCACTATAATTCTCTATAGTTCACTACAGAAGAGATGAACTAAATAATGAGAATTGAAACAGCAGAATCGATAAATTCAGTAATTATACTAAATATAACAATATTAATAGAATTATAAGTAACTTTTGTAACAGTTAATAGGCGCTATAAGTTTGAGGTAAGCGAAGATAGCTCCTTTGAGATACTAATATTTTATTAAACATATTTACATTTATATACAAGTTGGTTTGATTTACAAGAAGCAGCATCACAGCAGGTGATGAGAGAAAATACTGACAGGCTGTCATGTGCGTGCTGGTATTTATACAATTCTAATATGATGACGTCAGAACTCTTATTTCAGTTCACTTCAAAAATAAGTAAAAACACAATTGATTAAAGACAAACAGATAACAATATGAAATAAACTTGATTTTACGATGAGCGTCGAACCTATCACCACACAGTATCCCCCCAGTGACAAAGTCACGATACCAATAATGATTGTTTAAAAACAATCATAAAATACAAAGTAGTAAATTCAAATATATGTCTTAATTAGGAAAAAAAATTAACTTGGAAATTGGAATACAATTAATAGATACAAAATATTTAGATGCTTTTATATTCCATACTCTTTAACAAAATATTTTGGGAAATGCACACGGCGACCATATTTTGTTACAATTGGCTTTTCTTCCTTTGTTGGAGATAATTTCTTTTCGACCATTGGAATTTTATTTATTTTTAATTTCTCAGAAATTTGAAAAGCTGGTTTAATTCTATCTATTGAGACAGTTATTTTCTTACCATGAAAATCAATAATAAAGGTTTTTTCAGAACGTTCAATTACCCGGTGTGGTCCAGTGTATGCAGGGGATAGTGGAGGACGAATTTTATCGACTTTTAAAAATATATGAGAACAAGATTTTAAATTAGGATTAATATAGAACTTATTTTTACTGTGTGCTGATGCTGGTACAGGACTTAATTTTCTCATTGTGGCCATTAAATTTGTGACATAATTTTCTGTTACTGGTGGAGATAAAGAATTTGAGTTTAAAAGATCCGAAGGTAGACGTAAGGAAGTACCATAAACAAGTTGTGCACAAGTTGCATCAATATCAACTTTTAAAGCTGTGCGAATACCTAATAAAACAATTGGTAAAATTTCGGTCCATTTATTATTTTCCTGTGCTATTATAGAACTTTTAAGTTGTCTATGAAATCGTTCTAACATTCCATTACTTTGCGCGTGATATGAAGTAGTATGGATGTGGTTACTGCCTAAGATATTAGTGAGATTTCGAAAAAGAGTTGATTCAAAATTTCGGCCTTGATCGGTAGTTATAGTAACGGGTGTGCCAAATCTAGAGATCCAACCGTGAATAAGTGCTTTTGCGGTGGTCTCGGCAGTCATATCCGTAGTAGGGATAACTTCTGGCCATCTCGTGAATCTATCTATTATTGTAAGGCAGTATTGCTTACCTTCAGAAATAGGAAGTGGGCCAATAAAATCCAGATGGATATGGGAAAATCTTGCGTCGGGTTGAGCAAATGTACTAAAAGGAGCTTTAGTGTGTTGAAAAACTTTAGCTCGCTGACATTTCTCACAAGAACGAACTTTATTTTTGATATCCACTTTCATGTTGGGCCACACAAATCGTTTAGAAATTAAATTTGTAGTTGAATATATTCCAGGATGAGAAAAATAATGTAAATTATCAAAAATAATTTGCCTGAATGATTTTGGAATAAAAGGTCTTGGATACTTAGTTGAAAAATCACATATTAAATTAACATCTTCCAAAGAAAAGTAATGTTTTTCTAATTTTAAAGATGAATTATTTGAATTTAATATTTCTTTTAATTCGGAATCTTCATTTTGTTCTTGTTCTAGTTTTTTAAAGTCTATAAATGGAGGTTTTGAAATTGCATTTATTTCTATTCGCGATAGAGTATCAGCAACTGAATTAGATTTTCCTTTTACATGTTTAATATCAGTTGAAAATTGAGAAATATAATCAAGATATCTGAATTGGCGTGGGGAACATTTTTCCGGTTTTTGTTTAAACGCATAAATTAGAGGTTTTTGGTCAGTAAAAATAGTAAAACTTCTACCTTCAAGCATGTGACGAAATTTTTTTATTGACGCGTATATTGCCAATAATTCGCGATCGTATGTTGACCAATTTTGCTGACTTTTATTTAATTTTGTTGAGAAAAATGCAATTGGTTCCCACTCATTATTTTGATATTGCATTAAAGAACTGCCGATTGCAAAATCAAACGCGTCAGTCCACAGACTTAAATTAGCACCAGGTTTAGGATATTTTAATAGAGTTGCATCGGCTATTGCTTGTTTTGCATCAGAAAAAGATTTGTTTGAAGTATCGGTCCAAATTAACGGTAAATCAGATTTTTTTGATGATTTGTTAGATTTCTTAATATTTCGTTGTCCTTCTAAAAACTTGGTTAAAGGTGATAAAATATGAGCTGCATTAGGAATAAAGCGTCGATAAAAATTAAATAATCCTAGAAATCTACGTAATTGAGTAATCGTATTTGGTTTTGGAAAATTTAGAATTGCATTAACGCGATCATTTAAAGGTTCAATACCTTTTTCGGAAATTTTAAAGCCTAAAAATTGTAAACTATTCTGACCAAATAAGCATTTAGAGGGATTTATTGTTAAACCAAAATACTGCAGTCTATCAAAAAGTGATTTTAAATATTTTATATGCTCTTCGGGAGATTCGGAAGCTATTAATATATCATCTATGAAAGCGTAAACGCCTTCCAAGCCTCTAATTACTTCGTCAATAAAGCGTTGGAAAGTACTGGCTGCATTGCAAAGTCCGAATTGCATACGAGTACTTTCGAATAATCCGAAAGGAGTTATTATTGCAGTTTTATGTACATCTTCATGGGCTATAGGTATTTGATGGAAAGCTCGAATTAAATCAATGTGAGAAAATACTTTAGTTCCATGTAGTTCACTAGTAAAATCCATAATATTAGGAATTGGATATTTATCTTTAACAGTTTGAGCGTTTAAAGCTCGATAATCACCTACTGGACGCCAGTCCAAACTATTTTTCTTGGGAACTAAATGTAAAGGTGATGAAAAATTACTTTTGGAAGGGCGCATGTGGCCTAAATCTAACATATGTTGAAATTCCATTTTTGCTATTTTTAACCTATCGGGTGCTAGACGCCGAGGTTTAGCAAAAACTGGTGAACCAAAAGTTTCTATATGATGTACAACATTATGCTTAACAATTTGGTCTGAGCAAATAGGTTTCGTTATTTCAGGATATTCGTTTAACAATTTTTCATAATAATTTTCACCAAGAACAGTTTTAATTGAAATAATGTCAGAATTTTTAAAAATACAATGAGAATTTAAATTAGTAGTAATATCATTTAAGCAACGTTTTCTAATATTAGGTTTAAGATTAAAATAGTATAAAAAATCTGCACCTATAATATGATTAGTTATATCACAAATATAAAATGGAAAATTAAACTTTCGTCTAAGACCGAAATCTAAAGTTAACAATTTCTTACCGTATACTTTTATGATGGTATTGTTCGCAGCTTTAAAAGTCTGAATAGGAGAAAGAGTTTTTTCTTTTTTATTTGCTGGAATAATTGAGCAGTCACTTCCGGTATCCACTAGAAATTGTTTGTTAGTTTGTCTATCTCTAACAAAAAGGCGACAATTTGTTGGAGGCAAGATGTTAGTCGCATTCACTCTTGCCTTTCTTGGTTTTTCTGGTAGATGCAGGGTTTGACACACTTTCTAGCATCAGATTTAAATTTCCGATGATAGAAGCACATTTTGCAGTTTCGATGTGGAGATGAGGATTGGCTTTGACGATTACGAAACTGTGCATAATTCCGGTTGCGAGACCTGCTGCGTGTCCGCAATGCTGCTACTTCCTTTCGTAGAGCTCTAACTTCTTCTAAAAGTTCAAAGGTGCATTGTTGGTTTGAAGAAACTTCGCTAACTTCACTTGAAGTTGACACTTCCATTACTATATCAGCGATTTCTGCTGCTCTAGTTGAATTTAGTGAAGGGATTGCGGCCAATATCGACTGAACATGCTGCTGTAGCTGATTTAGAAATAGTTCTAACAGTAGTGAATCTGAGATTTTGTGGGATTCAGCTCTTCTCTGCATAGTGCGCAAGAGTTCACTAGGCTTTCTATCTCCTAGTTGCTCTCCGGAGAGTAAACGTCAGACATCCGGGTCACCATTGTCACCACTCGCTATAAGTTCCAGAAATGTCTCAGATATATTTCAATGATTATATCCCAGAAATATGTCTATATCAATTATTCTGAAACCTCTATCAGTACATTTCGTTCTGTTTGGATTTCATGGAAATTATTACCTATATTATTTCCAAACAGTAAATTTTTTTTTGAAAAAAAAACTTTAAATTGTCGATCGTACAATTTTTTACAGATTAAGAATCATTACATCATTAAATATTTGAACAAGAAAATTCAATTTTAGTGCTCGAAATTATACTTTATGTTATAAAGCAACAGGCTAAGTATAAAAAAAGATGAACAGTTCTTCTTAAAATCAATTAAAAGTGAGACTAATCGTTTAAAATTGATGTGCCATATACATTAGTTTTTAACAAAGTTTCTGCTTATTGCATCCATTTGGAGTAATTTATAGCCAAAATTTTTATTCTTTGGGCCTAGAATAGGAGACACTGGTATTTATCACTTTTACATTAACTTGATCATGAATAAAAAATTTAATTTGCTCATAAAATATTTTTGAATGAAATTATTCAGCTTGAGCTTTTTACAACGTAGTCTTTAAAAATCCAACAACGTTAGTTCTTTTAGAGAATATAAAAGCAAATTTAAATTAGTTTCAAAAAAGGAATTTTTTTCTGACAATAAAAAAATGGCCTCACTAGATACAGCAAAAATAATGTTACAGATGTATTTAACATGAGGCGTAAATTACTAAGGTGTTTAATTTGAATATTATTTCATCTAACATAAGAATAATACTAAAGGTTTATTTAAGTTGAAGGGAAAAAGAAAATATTAAAATTTTATGATGATACTTAATGTTTCCAGCTTTTTTATCCTTGTGCTTCGAGGTAAAAAAAAAATATATATATATTTCTTTTATTTGTAGTTGAGTTCCTTTTTATGTCCTAAGCACTTGTGTTTTTTACGGACTAATATAAAATGAAATGCCATAAAAAGTTACATCGCTTAAATTCACATGAAAGATAAAAATTTCCATTCAAAGCAGTTAACTGATGAATGTTTTCATTTAATTAAGAAACGAAAAAATGTTTTTATTTTCTACTTATTTCTTCACTTCTCGTTATGTTTAGGATATCATACTTAAAAAAATACGACTTCTATGGTAAGTTGATGCATCACACAAGAGCAACGGGTGTTAAGCTACCTTTTTAGTGTCTCTTAAAACTTGGAAAACTAAAATAAAATAAATTTTGCAGTCACAAGTTTTAATCAATAAAATGAAGTATATTTGCAGCCAGTGTTTATTTTATGGTACTATGGTATATATTCTAGCATTAAAGTATCTTTAAACTCTTACGTAAGATTAGGTTACACTCTCAGAATTAAACTCTCATTTTTGACGATCCAGCAGTTCTTGAGCTGTATTTCAGAATTGTGGACAATCATTTCATCACGCAATCACGTGATGTGTGCCGAAACGGGAACTCTCAAATATTTGACGAAAATATTTCAACTCGGAACCCCATCGCAGTGTATTGTGAGAGACTGATTAATGTTTTTGTTGCTTCTAATGCCACTTGCCAAATACCTTTAAGCCGCTTGGTGAAGCTGAGCGAATTTAAAGTAGAGAATGCGTTTCCTTTTCTAGTGGTGCCACCTATGGCCAGGAATACGACTTCAGCCACACACACGTCACAGCCCGTTTTAAAGGGAGGATTTATTCATACATCCATTCATTCATCCAGAGATCGTAATTTTGACCTGCACCAGAGAAAGATCATTCTCCAATACAGTATCCCCAGAGGTATTTGTTATAGGAATTTGGAGGACTTTGTGACCAGACGGATTTAACGTGAGCTAGTCACAATTTACAACATTGCGAGTCTCCGGCGGGAGGGGATTGAACTCATACCTCTTGATCGTGGACTCAACTCCCTACTAACCAGGCTATCCTGTCCCAATTGTTTACAAGAATAACGAAACTAGAATAAAGACTAAACGATCGAAACTAGAATCTCGAAATAAGCCAACCGATCTGTATTGTGGTAATGAAATTCGTTTCATATCATGATTATCCCGAGTTCGAATCCCGCTTCGGGCATGAATGTGATTTATTTCTCTGTTCTATTTGCCTAATCTATTAAAAATTATTGCACCTGAGATTGATGTTCATTAAATAATTTCTATAATTAAATTAAATTTACATAGATGTTAAAAAGAAGAAAAAGTGTAGAACAAATATATAGAAGTGTATTACAATTATGGAACAAGTTCAAGAAACGAACTTCAAGATAAGAATATAAAGCTTAAATCGTAAATTTCAAAGATGATAGTAAAGAACACAAAGCTTAACTCATACACAAATAAAACATCAAACTCAAATTAAAAATTAAGGAGAAACAGAAAAGAACACAAAGCTTAAATCATCCATAAACAGAACATAAAGCATAAACCGTAAATTGCATGGATATTCAAGCAAATAACAAATATAGAACAAGTATGGAGAAGTATAGAAGAAATTGAAGTACAGAATTTCAAGAAAAGAACGGTAAGCTTATATTTTAAATTTCATGGATATTTGCAAAGAAAATAAAGCTTAAATCATACAAAAACCAAACACAAGGCTTAAATTGTAAGTTAAAAAGAAATAGAAGAAAAAGCATGAATCTTAGATTATGCGTAAACAGAACATAAAGTTTAAATCGCAAATGAGAAAGAAGCAGAAAAGAGCATCAAGGTTAAATCGTAAATTGCATAGATATTCGAACAAAGAAGAAATACGGATCAAGTGTGGAGAAGAAAGGAACAAGTTCAAGTATAGAATTTCAAGTAAAGAACATAAAGCTTAAATCGTAAATCAAACAAAGGAATAGTAGGACAGTTTGTACATAACTAATTTTTTAGCAGCAACTGAAAAGTAGTGTATTGTGCTGGTAAAAAAGGTTTGCCTTTGAGATTGAAGCTCATTAATTGCTTGAGAGAGCTAAATAAAATTAGTAATTTGCACAGATATCCGCTGCTAAAAATTAGTAATTTGCACACATATCCGTAACTTAGGACGTTGTACCGACGGCAACACTTTAGTGCATAATTTGGGATGCGCATGTTCAAATGCGGTATGGCAACTCGATTGACTGCTAAACGTAATTCGACTTAAAATCTACGTCACTACTCTTTTCTGCACTTGTGTAGAGGTTGCAATAAAAAAAGTACAAGCATAAGACGTTTCATGATCGTGCATGCATGAGACGTTACCATCAGAGCTCATTGTTAACTAACACGAACTGTTTCTCAGGTGGATATTACAGGTCTACCTGTTCAAACCAGCTTAAAATTATTTTGCACCAAGAGTTAATGAGTTGAATAGCATTCAGCTGTTAGTTTAAAAATATTTATCATGAAAATGTAAATTGAAATGTTCGTATATATATTAAAGTCTTTCAAAATGTAAGCGAGATTTAAATTAAAAGAACAAGATAAAAAGCTGAAATCCTTGAACTTGTTTGTTGATAGAGATTAAAATCATAATACTGTGTCTATACATATTTATTTATTTGTCAAAGGTTGACTTTTGAATTGTTTAAAATAATGTAAGAAAAAAACTCCTTACATTCCCTTTCAATACAACAATCGCATTCATAAAGAAATTGGAAAAGAAACATTCCAACAAAGTAATGGAAAACAACTATTTTTCTCGATGGCAACAATCGCCGTCAGAGAATCGATGAGGGGGCTGCTATGTAGATAAGGAAGAATTTCATTTTTAAAGAATCATCTTCACTGACTGAAGTTTCTGCATCAGGAAAAAAAAAATGAAAAGAATCGATAATTCAAAACTAATGGACGGAAGGAATCAAATTGACAAGTTAATACATCAGATGCTCTTACAAACTTCCTTCTCTGAGATGGAATTTAGTAATAATGTCTAAAGCGTATACCATTAATAGCCGTTTATTGATGGATAAAGTTTGGTATATTCTTTCACTTCGTTAAAAATAATGAAGGCAAACTTTACTTTAATTAGGAATTAAAAATTTGTAGAAATTGAAACGTAATTAGTTAAAAATAAGTTAATTAGAGCGTCATATATTAAAATTGACAAAAACTGAATGTTCAACTAAACTGTTAACATTTTTCATACTAAAATTACTGTAAAATAACTGGCAGAAGTCTGCCCATCCAATTAACCGTAAAGTTTACGGTAAAGAGCATTTCTAACCTTTACGATTTTGAAACCGCTTACAACTAGTATAATTCAAAAAACATGAATACAAAAGTACAATATTTTTTGACCGTTCACAATTAGCAACCGTTAAAAATAAATTTAACTGGACGTTAGAGCTAGGCTTTTTGTTAGGTAATAGGCATTGGAGTTAGGTTGTGGTTGAGTTATGTTTTATCAAATGAACCGGGGAAAGTGTTTTAATTAGTGTTTGCGATTGATTCATCTATCGTAAGAGATGAGAAATGATAGACTTTTTCGAGTTAAGCAGCTTGCCATCTATGCATGAATGAGAGTTTCTTTTTCAAACAGACCAGGGTCTCAAATTGGGAAGTACTGAAGCCTTTCATGTATTAAAAAGGAATGGAGGAAATATGGTGTTGTCAACGCTGGGACTAGAGCCCCCATTCTGTTGGTCATGAAATACACACATTTTCTTCCTCTTCTATAATATGTACCCAGCTGCAGGGGTTTCGTTAGATGAGCTTAGTTGGTGCGATGAAATTCTGATTTTTTAACCGTATTTGGTGAAAGCAGTTACTAAACAGTTTTTCTCACAGTTAACAGTTTGATTATCCTCTTATTAGCGGTTATTTGGGTTTTGTTGGAATATGGTAAAATGAAAATTAAATAAATTGTTATTTAACAATCTGTCCGAGAAATTTCTAACAATGTATGTATCCGAAATTAAAAGTTTTTAATATTGGTAAAGGTTTAAGGTTGTCAATAATTCTGCATTGAACTTTTTTTGACACGGATAAATAGGCCTAATAATTAATATTTAACAATAAATAGGAAAGCTTGAAATTGTTTTTAAAAAGTTGAACTTTGTGCCCAATATGATGAAAACCTAGAGTTTGACCCTTTCCACGAGGTGAACGCTAGCCGCCATCTTGAATTTACTGAGGAGTATAAGGGGAATCGAAAGTGAAGTTTATGCATAGTTATTTAGTCAAGTGAGATATTCTATCCCATTTATTTGTTAATTCAAAAACACCACAACCAAATATATTGGATAAATAGTTCAAAAGATACTATGGACTTGGTAAGTATTCAGTATAAAAAATATACAAGTCATGATTTATATATATTTACGTGTCAGAAACCATTACTTAGGTAAGTGAAATATAAATTCCTAAATATTTGGTGGATTGAATTTAAAGTTCAAAAGTCATAAAAGTTTTTATGGATTTCAATTAAAGTTCTGTATTAACACCCATTTAAGCATTCGAAATTGTTAGATAGACAGTATTGGATCCTTCGTGCTGTTTTACAATGAACTAAATGAGTTTAGAAGTTATAAGAGTTTTAATTTTTACTAAGCAAACTTCATAAATCCTATTTGGGTGTAAGTGAATGCCACATTCTAAAGCTATTTCCTGGTTTCCCTTAGTTTTTTTGCGCAATTAATTTCGTAGAATCTTGCCTACAAAAAATTTGATTCAAATTAGATTAAATCCTGTAAATAAATCCTGTAAATTAGTATTTTAATATTAATTTACAAAAGTATACAACTTTATGAAAATCAGTATGAAACTTAGCGTACTAAACTTTAAATGTAAAGTATTTGAGTTTGGGAAAGAAATGATATTTCAGATAAATGGGAATTACAGAACATTAAATATCTTTTAAACATTTAAATATTTTTTTAACATTAAATATCTTTTAAATTAAATGAATGAATTTTTACATTCTGAGATGCAATTTGAATGTCAACATATTTTAAAATTTCTTTAATAATTATTATGGACGATGGTTTAAGTTACAAAATGAGAAGAAAAACGTCCTAAATAAATCAGCTTTCTTTCACGCATTCTGATTCTTGACATTAAAAATAATGGATAACAAAAAATTAAATAAAATGATTCCCCAACACTTATCCAGAAAAGGTAGTTTTAAATTTAGAGTATATATATATATATATATATATATATATATATATATATATATATATATATATATATATATATATATATATATATATATATATATATATATATATATATATATATATATATATATATAGCATACTAAATAAAAAAGAAATAGGAAAAAAATAATAAAAATAAAAATAATAAGAAACCGGAAAAAAAATTCGAAAAAAAGGGTGAAAATTGATAAAAATCTGGAAAATAAAAGATATAATCTTTTCATCAGCTCACACGATTATATCCGTCAAGAAGAATGCTTTTAAATATTGTATCAATGTAGCCAAAAAAAATATATCAATACAATAGTGTGGGGAAACACTCAAAAAAAGTTTTACAAAAAATTTACAACAAATAAAATAGAATACATTAAGTAAAAATATCACTTAAAAACAGAAAATAAAATCTAAAGAAGAAACAGAATTAAACATGAAGCGAAATCCATAAAGCGAATAGCGAATTCAAATGAATTTACATGAACGGGAAATTTTCAAATATTTTAAAATATTTTCGTAACAAGATTGACAGATTGCAAAATATAAAACCAAAAGCGCAAATGCGGAGTTAATAAATAAGGAATAAATTTTAAATACGTAGTTAAAAAATAGTAAAAATTTTAAACTTAGTAATTTAAATAATGACAGAGTCGTTAAAAGAATTTTAGCTTTATGTAAGAGGTTGAAAATTAAAATTAGCAATATACAATTTCCTTGCTTAATTATCAGTCCTAAATTTCATAAAATTCCTATAAAATTTAGAACAATCACATGTGGATCTAATACTTACCTAACTAGGTAAGCATAATAAATTAATTCTATTGCGACTTTTGATTTCCAGGATCATTTCAATAGCATTTCCCTTTCTAAACTAACTAAAAGATGTCCTTTTGAATTATTACTATGATTTTAAAAATATCCTTTATTGCGATTTCGATTACTGGGAAATTCTAATTAATTTTTGCCTTTTCAATGATTATTTTTACAATGGAAAGGATATTTTTGATGGAATACCACAAGGATCAAAATATTCATCTCTGTTAGCTAACTTGGTTTTTCATTATTATGTAAAAAATTATACTCTTAATATTGAATTTGTTTTTAGATTAATTGATGATTTAATTATCTTTAAGTTTCATTATTATACTATTTTATTAAATACTATTTACTCCGCGGAATTAATCTTGTTTCGTAATCATGATGATTATATTAATTTCAATTTCTTGGATTTGGGTATTATAAAAGAAGAAAACTGATGTAAACGATTTCGAAATTTGCTGATTTATACGATAAAAGAAATTATTTTAATTTTAATATAAATAAACTAATTACTTGTAATCCGTATGTTTCTAGGAACATCTATTTAAATAGCATTTTTAATGAAATGAATAGAATTAAAAGAATATGTAGCAATATTTATTTATTCAAAAAAGAAAAAAAAAATAGACCAACTCTTTCAAAATTTGATTAAAAAAAACAATGAATACCAAACTTTAGTAATTAAATTCTATATAAAATCATTTAGTTAATTGTATATTATAGTAAATAAATTTACTAAAAAATTTCTTTGTTAATTTATGTAATTTTTACCATGTGCAAATCCATTTCGGGCAAATCCGTGGCTAAAATTATGTGTAAAACAGGCAATTCAAGTTTCTTTCTCTTTTCTATTAATTTTTTTTTCTTAAATAACTGTTAATTTTCAAAAATTATTTACTGTCAACTTCTATAAGTTATCCAGTATAATATTACCTTGCTCACATCCATATTCGGGCCCATCCTTGGTAACTAACAAATCAAGCGCACTTCAGTAATGCAGCAAGAACGCACTTTAATGCAAAACCCCTCTGTTTACGCTTTTACCTCAATTTGCGATTTTGTTTTCCTTTTTTGCAATCTGGCAATCTTGTTACGAAAATATTTTAAATCATTCCTAAAAAATTTCCCGTTCATGTAAATTCATTTGAATTCGAAACTCGCTTTATGGATTTCGTTTCATGTTTTATTCTGTTTTTTCTTTATCTTTTGTTTTTGCGTGATACTTTTACTTATTGTGTTCTATTTTATTTGTTGTAAATTTTTTGTAAAAATTTTTTTGAGTGCTCCTCACACTATTGTATTGATATATTTTGCTTTGGCTATATTGATACAATATTAGAAAGCACTCCTTTTTGCGGATATAATCGTGTGAGCTGCTGAAAGGATTATATATTTTATTTTCCGGACTTTTATTATTTTTTTCTTCCTTTTTTTCGGATTTTTTCCCCGGTTTCTTATTATTTTTCTTTTTTTTCCCCTTTTTTCTTGTTCTGTAATTTTTTCCATGTTTTTTACATTTGTGCATTTTTATATTTTAGAGAATGTGCAGTATCCCTAAGTATATTCATTTAAAAATTTGTTTGAGCCAAATTAGTTTATATAGTTTTTTAAAAAACTTATTATAATAATATTGTAACTTTGATTCATTAAAAATGTATTGTTTTTCCAGAGCGAAAGACGAGACCGACATTTGCCCGCAGTTGCTGTGTCCACTGTGTCAGTTGGTTGATTTAGCCACCGAAACGAACAAAATGTGCGGAGACTGCGGCAAGAACTTCTGCCAGAAGTGTGGAACCTTCGTCCCTGGGGAAGGAAGGGTAGGTTTATTCATTTAAAGATAACTTTAATTCAAAGTGAAAAGAAACTTTTAAATAAAAAATGATTTGTTAATCTGTGATGGCTCAATAGTTAAAGCCATTGTGAATGCTCGGGTTTCTATTCTCAATGGAGGCCATGTATGCAGATTTGTCCAACAACCGGTGACTCTCTCACTTTGCTTCTTTCGCGTTTTCGCTGGTTCTTAGTTCAAATGATGCTTTTCTGAATCTGCTGCTCATCCTGTAAGTTGTTTTTCTGTTATAGTGTACCAGTTCCCCGCCTTAGTCACGTATTCGAAGAGCTGTACATTTTTCTGCTTTCTATATTCTTTGACTTAATATTCACGAAAGGGCTATTTTTATTTATGAACTTACTGCGAATTTTTTTTGTCGAAATTCTTAATTGCACGAAAGTAAGTATAGTTTAAGTGCCTTTTTATACCATTATTTTCTCATTCTTTTACAAAGTATTACGTAACATTTTATTTTCTGCGCAAAAGGTATAAGACTTAGACACTTCAAATTAAGAAGGGGTTTAAAAAAGTTCAAGAAGTATGATAGAATAAGAAATGTTTAATTTTTACAGATCCGTTTGAAAATTACTCACTGTAAAAATACCACGAAGGACGCTTTACAGTTTACGAAATTTTAACTACAACGTAAAAATTTGGTGTGATGATAGTGTTATTTTCATACGTGAAATTAACTCGAGTTTTCCTTTATTTAACTTTTTTTTTTTGAAGTCTCAATTTATTCGTAAATTTTTGAAATTTTAAGAGCTTTTTTTTGCAATTTTTTTATTCATTGTTGTAGGGAAATTTATTTATCTCTCTTGAATTCTTTATTTTATAAGTTCACTCTAGAGTTGATGATGTCGAATATAACAAAGAGAAATGGAGAGAAAAGGATGGAGAAATGGAGAGAAAAGGATGTTGACAGGTCTTGATAATGACAATGAATTTTTTAAAAAAAATAAATAACTTAATTAAAGAGTGATTGAGAATTGTTTTTTATTTGAACTATTCAAATGACACAAGTCTCGTTTACGAGTAAAACTACTTCTAATTTATTTTTTTATTGAGTAACACAATATGTATTTCCTAGTTTAATTTTTTCGAGTACATAGGATTATTTTTAAAATCCAGGAAATTGTTCATATCGTTAAGATTAACATATTAACAAATTGTTGTTATCAATAAATTACAGTAATTGCAGTTTTTAACAGATTATTTTTTGCTTTTGTGAAAAATATCGTTTCTTACAAAAAAGCAAATAATGAGTGAGAACTAATCACGAGAGAGTAGCTAGCAGTGACTGATCCTCCCACTTAATTATAAATATTTTTAGAACTGTATTGATCTCGTATATTTATTTTATTTTAACTATATTTTAATGCAAAAATAATATAATCTTTGTTAACATAATAACCCTCATTTTCTCGCTGCATATAATAAGACACGTTCATTATTTAAATGAATTATTGAACATGTCTTTTTGCACGATATTTTGAAATTTGCATACTAGCTCTGAATCAGATAAATCTAATTTCTTATTCCTCTTATGATACCGACTCTTTGTTCTTTCAAAATGCGTGCACATCTCGTTAGTAAACGATAATGCCGTTGAACTGAAAATAGGCAAAATGCATGCTTTGTTAAAATTGTGATTAGAATTATAATGAGAAAAAAAATGTGCTGAGTTACCTAAAATATAGTTCCATTATATAATTCTTTCTTTTCTTGTTTTTTTTTTACAAAGGGTTATTCTTAAAATAATTGCGTACGTAAGGAAATTAGTAAGCTAATGTTTCTTGAGGAAGCCACAGTTTTAGTGATGAAAAAAAATTTATTGCCAATATCTGTTTAATAAGAAAACACTTCTTCATAGGCTTCTTATTAACCATACAGATTTCAAACCGGGATATAAAAGAAAAGTTTAAAATACTCTTTACGGCATTCAACATAACAAATGACTTCAAAAGTTCATACGAAATGTTAATTTCATAAAAAAAACTACGTTGTCATGATTGATACTTGACAAAATAGCAATACCCACTTATAAGAGATACATTGACTAACTTAATGGTGAAATTCAAACAAAATGTCCTCATTTAGTAAATTCAAAAAGGCATTCTATTTAAATTCAACAGGCGCTAAAAAAGTTAACTCATTTTAATATCCTACTATTTATTTAAGTGTATTTATTTATTTAAGTGTATTTATTTATTTAAGTATATATATATATATATATATATATATATATATATATATATATATATATATATATATATATATATATATATATATATATATATATATATATATATATATATATATATATATATATATATATATATATATATATATATATATATATATATATATATATATATATATATATATATATATATATATATATATATATATATATATATATATATATATATATATATATATATATATATTTGTTTAAGTCTAATGTTGTGAGGGGAGGACTGGTTTATTGAGCTCAACTGGAAGAAAGTGCTTCCTTGAGTAAACAATTCTATTTTCAATTTTCAAGCTTGTATCCCAATCTAGAGCGGTTTTTTTAGATCTTAATGCTTAACACAAATATCACGAGCAGCCTTTTCTGTCTTAGAATATTGATTAAACGAAAAGGAAAAAAATTTCACAATTGATATTTTTTCTCAATCTAATAGTCCGCCTTAATGATCTGAAAATTAACATAAATTATCACGAACGAAAAAAAATTATTTTGAGACAACAAAATAAGCTCGTTTTAATGATTATAAACATTATACCCATAGCATTTAAAAGCATGTGGTATGTTGAAATTAAGAAAAAATTATGAGAACTTAGTTGCAAATTCAATAATATGAACACATTTCAAATTTTTGTTAATTTTGAAATAAAAGTTTTTCATTAGTTATTTTGATTCGCTTTTAATATGTTATCAATGAATAGAACTATTTCTTCTTTTCAATATTATTTCAATACTTATTTCTTTTAGATGTGAGCTGTGCAAATTAATTACTTTTTCACGCTTTATGCATGTAATTAGACAAACTGCTAGTGATTTCAGTTATTCTTTCCAACAATATATTATTCGTATTATTAATTACACCGCTTACTTACTTAAATACGATCATCATTCATATGCTTAAGATTCAATATTATGAAAACATCAAAGTAAAATAAAAACAAAAAACTGAAGGAGCAATTATAATAAAATTAAGTCGAAAATAACTGAAAGAGTTTCATAGCATCTATCGCCATCAACTTTACTACTAGTAGTTACGTTAGAAGGTCAAATCCAAATTGCTCTGAGAAGAAAAATAAATATTTCGAAGATGAGTAAGTTAAGATAATTGATTTCAAATAATGAGTTCTTTTGTTTGTTAGAAATGAGGTGCAGTGGGACTAATAAATCATTATCTATGTTACGCATCTTATGAGTACAAATTGTACCAATTATCTAAATGGTTCCCATTTGTCATTTCAAATTATACTTATTGGGAAATTTTATAGAAAGATAATATGATATCAGAATTAAAATTTGGCTTTAAGATTTTTTATGTTAAGGGTAATTATACGATTCAAATTATTAAATTGTTTGTATTGATCATTGTCGGTTTTTTATTATTTTTTAAAAAAAAATGCCATTTGTTTTTCAGCATTCAATTGAATTTGAACCTAGATAATTTTAAACCTTTGGTTACTTATTTTAAAATAGAGTTACGTAGTACAACATGCAAAATAAGTAAAAAATGAATCACCTTAAGTAACTTTTGATCTAATGATCAGATTTAAATCGTACTAAGATCTTCAATGGTTTGAGAGCCTTTTCTTAAATATAGTTCCAATAATTTTTATATTTTTTAATCTGCGTTGAACAGTCGACCCAATTCTGAGTTTAAGACAATTAATTATCAAATCCATAGCCTTGTCATTTTAAACCCAACACAAAAATCAAGGAACTCTCGGATCAAGTACTCGGACAAGCTAGCATTCGTGGAGAACTTTCTGATCGAACTAACCCGGATTTGCACTCCATGGAGAGGAAAACCACGAAAGACTTCTTCCGTTAGCTCGACGGAGAATTCAAATTCATGATCCTTTTGTAAGAAGGTTATGAGGAGGGAAGAATCGCACATAACTAAACACGTAAAAATGTTCAAATATTTTAAATTAACAGTTATTAACTCTTTTTTTAATAATGTTCAACACCGTAGCCTTGTAATTTTGAACAAGGAAACTTCAGGATCAGTACCCCACAGGTATTGATTTGTTATGGGAACATGGAGGACTTTGCGACACGACAGATTTAATGTGCATCAGTCATCACTTACTTTACGGGCAATCTTTGGACGGTGCGGATCGAACCCACGACCTCTTGTGCATGGGCCCTGTGCCCTACCAACCAGGTTATCCCTGCCCTTATCTAAGATGGTTGCAATAAGGCAACTAAATTTTTGACTTTTAAACACCAAAAAATGAATTTTTAAAAAGAATTATAATAAAATTTTTTTTGGATATCACTAGAGCTCAGCCCTCTAGAATTTAGGAAATGTGAAGTAATGGGTTAATTTCAAGTTTAATGTACATTGTTAAGACTTAATCTTTCGATCTCGACGACTCCATTTCAAAATAGGGGTTGTCCATCTGCTCATCATCATCCAATGTACCCTTCATTAAGTGACAATTTTTTTCAACATATTATCGAAAACTGTAAAATTTCAAATTAAAATATAAAAAAAAGAAATTTATAATAAGAAACAGTTACAACGATATTTTTTAAGGTTGTAGAAATTTCAGTATTCATGTCTATTGGTTATTAATTTTAATGAAATTTTTGTGACTTTAAATTTAGGTAGAATATTTTCTACCCTATTTTGAACCAAACAAGAATAATACTCTACAGGGTAAGGATATTCATGTAACTGTAAAAAAAGAGACAAAACTCCAGGTTTCAAATGTTGTTTTTTTTCTTTTAAAAGCTATTATTTCGTCAAATTTTATTTAAATTAATTCAATTGCCAACCAGAAAATCCGATTTCTGAAGAAATTGCAAAAAAACTGGAAAAAAAAAGTAAAAAGAAAAAAAAAAAAAAAAAAAAAAAAAAAACGTTTATTAAGCTAGTGGTTCGGGCTAATACAATAAAAATGAATGAAATAACAAGAAAAAACTCTCAATCACACTTGAACCAGTGGAAAATAAAGTAAGACAATAAAAAAAAATGTACAGCTTGTTTAATTTTCTAACAATTTTTCTTTTTAGAACTTCCTCCTCCCTTTCACCCCAGTCACTTTAAACAGAATAAAATCCCTAAGGCTGAAAATGTGAAAAGAACTTGTCTGAAACTTCTGTAAATGTTGCTTTGCCTTCTCAAAAGATTTATCACGCACAAAACAACCAAAAGGGGAAACCGAAAAATACACGGAAAAGGAAATACAGATTCAATGTAATTTCATATTTCAAATTATTTTAATTTTTGATCGCCTCCTATTAATTTATCCATAGGATTATTTTTTTTTATTACAACTGCTCGAGAAAACATTTGATTTCTAACGGCATAAATAAAGTTGTAAAAATGGAAAATGGAAATAAATGTAAGCAATGTCTATAAATGTTGCATCATCTCCATAATAAATTTATCGCGCATTTAAAACAACGAGTAGGGGAAAAAAGAGTTAAAATTATAGGAAGGAAGAAAAAGCGATCTCAATAAGTAAAATGATTATATATATATTTTTTTCTTTTTCAAATTATTCCAACTGTTGACGTTACAATCAACAATATGAGTTTTGTTTATTTTAAATTCAATTTCTATTTTTTTTTCAAGCAATATAGAGCATGATATATTATTGATTTTTATGTTTCAAGTTAGTATTTAAAGATGGATTTTGCATCGCTTTTATAACTGATCAGTGATGGCTTATTTTGAAAAATAAGTGGCAACTTTTTACTGCGGAACAACCGATATTTTTGGTGCTTATCCTTTTTGCCGGCGAAAACAATAAAGTCGGCAATAAAAAAAAAGGACAAATTCATATGTGTTTTAATTTATTTATTTAATAATTAAGTAAATAAAAATCAAAAATAAAATCAAAAAGCTTAAAAAAATAAATGAATGAAATAGCCGAATTTACTTGCGTAGGCGAAATGGATAAGTACCCTATTTTTCTATTGTTATTAAAATATCTGTTGTCACTATATTGTTTTTTTTTTTTAACAATTGCTTTGCGACGTAAGAAATGATAGGTTGTTTCGAAACATGTCTCTAATAATAATTAAAATAATAATGTGAGCTGTGGTGGTTCAGTGGATAGAGCACTCGCTTCCAATGAGGTGATCCGTGTTCGAATTCCAGAGATGGCTGCCCGATGATTATTCCACACAGACCACAGTGCTGGTGTAAAATATCCTCAATGGTAGACGTTTCATAGATTAGAGTCCCCTTGCCATCAGACTAACAGTGAGAGATTTCTGTGGTTTTCCTTTCCGTGTAACGCAAATGGTGACGGTTAGTTCCATCAAAATGTCTTCCACGAAGGCAAATTTTTTCCACTATTTTATCTAGGAATATCTTTGTCTTCTGGATTGGGTTCAAGATTAGTTATTGGTGGATTACAATGGTTTTGATCTTAATATCCCTTTCCAATGTTTGGAAAATTATGGATTTAAGGATATGGAATTTTAACTTCAAAAAACTTCTCGTAAAAAGAAAAGATTGTGAAACTATTAAACCTATTCTTGTGAAATGAGTATATTCAACTTCATGATGAGGTGGCTCAAGGAACAGAGAGCTTCCCTTCTAATGAGATTCAAATACTAGTGATGGCTTCTAGCTCACACCGACCCCAGTGTTGAAGTAAAGTTATCTCCAATGGATGATTTATGGGTTAGAATTCCTCTGTCAGGGAAAGCTATAGAAGGCATTCGTTGTTTTCTACTCTATGTAACGCAAATGTGGTGTAGTTATTGAGTTTGTTGCAATGCTTGATATAGAGCTTCCCTTGTCTTGCGAGTTAGATTCAAAACTATAAAGTTACAGTGCTGAATATTGAAACCCACTCATCAGACATGGATTCGCATTTTAATGTTGGTAAAATAAAATGGAAACCTATTCCTGCAGTTGAAATGAAAAATTGCAAAATTAAGAAATCGAGGAAAACGAATTGCATCTCGAAAACCTATTCCCGCTGTCTCAATGGAAAATGACGAAACCAAGAAATGGAAGAAAATGGGCTGCATTTCTAAAACTTATTCTTGTTGTCTAAATACAAAATTACAAATCCAAGACATCAGGAAAAAAAATGAGCTGCATCTCTAAAACCTATTCCCGTTGTCTAAATAGAAAACCTAAAAATAGAATCAGAATAGCTCAAACTTTGCAAACAGTACATGTTTAGAAGAATTGTTGTTTCCCACATAATTGCATCATACCTTTTCTTGTGATAAAATAAAAATGTTGATATTAAATTGAAGAAAGTGTTGAGTTAAATTACATTTTTTGTGGTATCCAGTACTTATAATTTTTAAACTTCCAGACAATAGTTGCGTAAAATTCCAAACAGACGAAATAGTAATTTAACGAGCCTCAAAAGAAAGAAGAATATTTAGTGTGACAGACATTCCATTGGCTCTTTGGTCATTTAATTATAGACAACCATTGCGTGTTAAACTACAGAGCTCCAAACGAATAGCCGCGTCTAATGGTTGTTGCTCACAACTGCCGTTAATTACGGCGAAAACAATTTCCCCGGAATCGCGTGTCCTTGAGCAGCTTCTACAATGATGAGTGCAGGGGCGCTGTCTTTTCGAAAAGGCACTCCCTGACAAACCCCCCTTCGCCTGTTTTACAAGTACCATAATAAAATGAACCAATTACAAGAGATGCCTTTTAATTTGGATCGATACATAAAGAGGTGTTGTTTTCGTTTCTTGATATTTGATTTGTTTACTGTTAGAAACAGCAACAAAATTGTGCAAGATGCCATTTTCCACAAAACTAAAATAGGGTGCCAAACAACACGGCGTTTTGACAAACAAAAAAAACTATATATCAAATACGGAGTTATTTTCTTAAGATTTGTAATTGAAATAGCTTTTTTTTTTGTTCTCGTTGAAATAGAATGAATTTAAAGTACTTCTATCCTTAGTTATTTTTGCAACTAAACTGGACCACACATTTTAATAATCATTTGCCTTGAAAAATCGATTTCAATGTTTTTTTTTATTTTATAAATTAGCTTTTTTGAAGTCTCATTAACTATGCACTGGTTGCAATAGGCAACAGGAGGTGTCAATTTTGATTCATTGGCGCCAATTTTCCTGGTCATCGGAAGTTTATACACTATTTACAAAACTCTATTTACATTTTAGTCAACTTTTACATCGTTGCTACTGCTAGTCCCATGCATATCTCTTAGGATGCCTTGGGACTGAATTAAATTGCTTTGTCTTGAAAATGTTACGGAAAATGTATTTACTTTATGGAAGCAATATACAAATATTTTTCTTCTTCCAAAAGTATTATTACATTTCATTTTAAACATGAAAAATTTGCTAGCTAAGAATTTATTAACTTTTTTAAAAAGTAGTTTAAAAATAGCAGATTTTATAATCCTTTGACGTAGAATTTTTTTAAACACATTTTTCAAACCCTTTTTTATTATTTCGTATAAATTTAGGTCAAAAATATTATATTTAGTATTTTAATAATTTAAGGTTATGAGTTTCAACATGAAACATCGGTGTCTTTTTCTGCATTAAGGATAAAATCTTCCAGACGCCGCTCACTTCCAAACAATAATGCTTCAAATTTGCAGTCATTTAGATTTAAGAGAAACAGTCATTCAATATTGAAATTTCTTTTACGTACAAAATTATTGAGTGATAAATTTGTGAATATGAATGAAAAAAATTTCAAAATATTTTTTTCTATTTTATATTTTATTGCAAATATAATTCCTATAATCTAATAGTTTTTTTCAGCAACAATTAGATTTTTTTTATAATTTAAAAGAACCAAAATTTATTTTACGCGTAATTAGAGAGTCAGAAAAAGAAATATATGGAAGAAATACTAGTGACCCATCTGAGCCAAAGCACTAAAGCTCAAATGCAAATAAGCGTTTGAAAATATTACACGCGAATGGATAAATAATTCATCAAAATAAACTTAATCCGTCCAAGTTTGAATAGCATTTAAATCTAAAAAAATTATATTTGTTTGATACTGGTTGAAATACTGCTTACCATGGTATCAAACAAAGCACGAAGACGGTTTAAAATGCCCCAATTTCCAGATTTCACAAATTTGGAGTAAATTAAATGATTGTTTATACACATTCAATGCCAGAAAATTTGTTTGAAGTGGAAAATAGCCATATTCATACCCTTTAGAATCCTTTATGCAAATATGAACTAGACGTGACTACTGCATACTTTTTAATAAGTGGAAATAATATCTGTGATGCGACAACAGGCATTACATATTTCCTAGCCTTTTCTTTAATTTCTTAAACGTATTTTTTAAAATCATTCTTAACCGAATTTTATTAAATTAAACCAATTATTTAATTTTTATTACGGTTTATAAAAAGCGCATATAAAATATTTTTTTCTTTTCTTAACAAACAATGTAACGGCTAACTTTTTATTTCAAAGCCAATGTAAGGCTCACTCATTCACTGTCGCGACTCAATCGAAAGCAAAATCTATTTATGACTCTTCATTTCTTACCGCGAAAATGTTTTAGTTACAGGGTTATACTAATTCTCACAGTCTTTTTGGTGATCAGCTTTTCCCAAATTATTTTTCAAATTTAATGCTGACTAGATGTTGGCTTTGTTTTGGCTATTTATCTTTAGATAAATCGACGACCATGGATCTCTTCCCATGCTCCTAACAGTCTGTTTGCAACAATTCAATCACTTATAATTTGGCTTTTGATTAGACTAGTCATAGGGGATTTATCTACCTTAACCTGTCTTTACTGTCATAAAATTTTATAAGATTTTATGAAATTATGTAAAATTTATTATAATTTATATGAAATTTATTATAATTTATATAAAATTATATAAAATTTATTATTTCATTTAAAAAGTCTTTTGCATAAAATATTCTTTAATTTTGTATCTCGAGCTCTACGACTGTTACTAAATAAACAGTTTATTTTTATACTGATCCTGATTTTATCATAATCTTCAATTATACCATACAATTGCAACCACACCAAATTTCGTCATTATAATATTATTCATAATTATAGATTCATTATGAATAACTTATATTATGATATCTACTTTATGTAGATGATGTGAAATTCGATAAAGATCCTTAGTACTTCGATAGAAACTACTGAAAATTGCAGCTCTTGATCTAATAGAAATAATCTTCTTCCGAATTACACACAGTATAAAAAGTATACAAAAAATTCATCAGCTTTAAACACCGCACTCCTTGCCTTACATCAACAATGGCAAAACAAATTCAAATATGTGATTGATAAACATAAGTGAAGCAATTGGGCAACTCTTTCCTTTTACTAACTTATGCCACGGACGCAGAAAGGTAAGGAAATGCTGGATAAGAGAAAATACTTTGGAAGGAAAATACTCGAAGTATTTAAAAAGTGTCATAGAAGAAATAATTCATAGCTTTTCGAGATGATTGTGAAATTCGTTAAAATATAAAGTGGGCAGTACATCTCGTCACAATGGAAGAAGAGTCAAAATGATTTTATGGACGAACCATATAATGTTTGTGGAGGATTGCGTCCTATTGATTGCCTTTTGCAAGATCTTAAAATTATGAACTGGTAAAAGAAGACAAGGATCCACATCTGACTGTCGCGCCTTTGAAGAAGAAGAAGGTAATGCTTCACACATAAATTCATGTACCGCCAGAATCCCCTGTATGAGTGATATGGGGCAATTGAAATATTTTAATAGCAGAATATCATATTTGCTTGTAAAACAGTTACCTAACTAATAATTTTGTAGAAATTTCGTAGTTTTTCCAGAGGGATGATTGGGGATACTTAAAAATAATTATGGAGAATTATTCCAACAATAAATAACTATACAAGAAATTTTATTTATAAAAAAAGTGGATTGGAATGCCATTCAAAAAGCTATTCTTTTTTTCAACCGTTAAGCAAATAATTTTCTAAACTATTACTTCCTTCCTATTTCAATTTATGTACCCCCTTTTTCCATGCCATCCTATATTTTCTGTTGTACTTCCTTATTCTTTTTTTTTTTTTTCTAAATTTATATTTTTTATTGATAAAAATGCATTTATTAAAAAATGGCTATTTTGTTTACACTAAAATGTATATATATATACATATATATATATATATATATATATATATATATATATATATATATATATATATATATATATATATATATATATATATATATATATATATATAAGTTCAAAATGAAGAATAAAACAAAGAAAAATTATAGACATAAGAAAAAAAGGGGTGGGAAATAATAAGTAAAAAAACAACAAACAACATTTTATTTAAAAAAAAAAAAAAAAAAGTGAAATGTTAATTAAAAAACCGGAAAAAAAGCCGGAATAAAAAAGATATAATCTTTTCTTCAGCCCACACAATTATATCCGCTAAACAGAGTGCTTTCTGATATTGTATCAATGAAGCCAAAGCAAAATATATTAATACAATAGTTCATTGAATTAATCGTATATTTTGGTGGATATATTTTCTAAACATTTTTTTTGTTAATTTTTATGATTTTCCCATGTGCAAATCCATTTCAGGCCAAAATTCATTGCCAAAATTATTCACTAAATAATTTCTTTGTTATTTTATGTAATCTTTCCATGTGCAAATCCATTCCGGGCAAATCCGTGGTTAGAATTATTTACTAAAAATTCCTTTGCTCAATAATTTCCCTTGTTAATCTATACAGTTTTTCCATGTGCAAATCCATTTCGGGCAAATCCGTGGATAAAATTATCTGCTAAAAAGTTTTTTCTCTGTTAATTTTTCCATGTGCAAATCCATTTCGGGCAAATCCGTGTTAAAAATTATCTATTGAAAGGAATTTTTTCTTTGATAATTTAAATAATTTTTCTATGTGCTAATCCATATCGTGCAAATCCGCGGCTAAAATTATTTGCAAAGCAGGCAATTTATGTTTCTCTTTTCTATTTTATATTTTTTCTTAAATAAACATCTATCTTCTAAAACTATTTATGATCAATTTTTAAAATTATCCAGTATAATATTACCTTGTGCACATTCATTTCGGGCCCATCCTTGGTAACTAACAAATCAAAACTCAGAATAACAAATCACTTCAGCAGTGCAGTAAGAACAACACTTTAGAACCCTTTTGTTACACTCAATTTGCGCTTTTGTTTTCATCTTTTGTTTTCATATTTTGTAATCTGGCAATCTTTCTGCGAAAACATTTTTAAATCATTCTTGAAAAATAACTGTCCATGTAAGTTGTTATGATTTTGCTACTCGCTTTATAGTCCCCCCTTTTTAATGTTTTTTCTTTTTCTTTTATTTTTTATTTTTATTTTATTTTATTATCTGTTTTTACATGTTATATTTACTTTTTATGATCTATTTTTATGTAATTATTTTATAAAAATTTTTTTTTTGAGTGCTGCTCACACTATTGTATTAATATATTTTGCTTTGGCTTTATTGATACAATATCAGAAAGCACTCTGTTTAGCGGATATAATTGTGTGGGCTGAAGAAAAGATTATATCTTTTTTATTCCGGCTTTTTTTCCGGTTTTTTAATTAACATTTCACTTTTTTTTTTTTTTTTTTTTAATAAAATGTTGTTTGTTGTTTTTTTACTTATTATTTCCCACCCCTTTTTTTCTTATGTCTATAATTTTTCTTTGTTTTATTCTTCATTTTGAACTTATCTAATGAGTGCTGTTTACTTGCAGCTTAAGCGCAATAAATGTTACTTATTGTTTTTTTTAACTTTCTTAGTGTTTTCTTGTATTTATTTATATATATATATATATATATATATATATATGGTGGGCTGCGCCCCCTGCTCGCTGACGCTCGCCAACCCCCGGAAATTGCTACGCAATCTTATATGGTTTGCTTCGCAAACCAAGCGCGCTTCGCTCGCTACTAACTTAGGTACATTGCGAATGCACAAAATTCTAAGAATTCAAAACAATCATTCAAATCCATATAAAAAAGTTTTTTTTTTAAAAAATTACATTTTTTTAGTAAATACTAAGTCATTAAAATAAATTTGAATTCAAATAAATGACATGTAATTCGTTAAACCTATTAGAAATGTGCTATAGTATAATTCGGGATATAAATCAAAACTCGTCAAATAAATTCGTAATATATAAATTCGTGAAAAAAAGCGCTTTCGACAAAATACTAAAATAGAGATCTATCGACAAAGACTACTCACTTCTGCCTAGCTTAATAGTATGAGATTGCCGCAGCTGATGCTCTCTGGTTATTTCAGTTTCCGTTCTTAAAAGCTCCATATGTTGAGCCACCTCAGCTAGATTTGGCATGTGACATTTTTAGCGGCAATCATTGGTCGATTCACCGTTTAAGAGAGATAGTAGCGTAAATAAAACAAAGCGAACGTTGGCACCGGCGGAAAAGGAATACAGTAGAATATATATATATATATATATATATATATATATATATATATATATATATATATATATATATATATATATATATATATATATATATATATATATATATATATATATATATATTCTACTTTAAAGCTTTAAGTATTTTCTCATTATAATCTATTTATGGAACATATTTGTTCTTGTTGCGCTTAAGTTACTATCCCCAAATATTCGTATGTCCAGCTTTCAAAGATTGAACAAATGTAATCTGGTAGACATCTACCACGCTAGCTCTTTCACACCTTACTTTTTGAGCTTCATCATTTATTTAAAAGATAACTCAGAAGTTAAAATTTATATATTTAATTTAAAAGCAACTTCAAAAGAAAATAAAGTTTTTCAGAGCCAAGTATCAGGCGCTGTCCTGCAAACAAAGAGTATTCAATCCTTGGCGAGTGTCCAGAGAGAATTGCTGTTCCAGTTATTTTAAGCATACTTGGTATTCATCGCCTCCATAAAGAAGTCGCTTATATTTTTAAAATAAAATTTGTGACTGGTATTTAAAGCGTGTGATGAGTATTCATAGAAGTTTTACGATGTGCTATTCTAGAATTCTATAGTACGGAAGAAATGTTCATTTCCAAAATAGTATTAAACTTTTCATCAGACACTTCATCGTCTTACTAACTTTTCTTAAGTAAATGAGTAGCTTAATTCTTGATGAACCCTTTCAAGACTGATTTCTTATTTTTTTATTGAAAAAGTATAACATGTCGTTTGGCAGAATATTTTTTTTTACTACCATTGATAACCTTAAAAATAAGTTTTTTTAAATAAAATCTGGACTCACTTCTTGCAGTTAAGCCAAAGAATATACATGGGGGAAGATTTCATTGATGTAATGCAAACCAGTCCCCCAAGGTGAGGTGCGGTCCCTTTGTGTAAAGGAAAAAACAGCATTTAGTAGCACTACAGCAGAGGTTCTTGAAACATATTTACACCCTCCTCTCTTCCTAACCAATACTGGGAAGCTTTGGGGTGAAGAAAAAAAGTTTTCCTTTTTTTTTTAATCGTTGGGTTGTTTTGTATTTTTACGCTATTGATAAACAGTACCGTAATATTCATTAAGATATTTCTTTGAGAATACATTTATATCATCTAACACATTTTGATATAAGATTAAGAAATGGCTGTTGGCGGAAAGTTGTCCAACAACCGGTTCAGGCGTGACGTACCTCCTGTCACTTTGCTTCTTATGCGCATACGCTGGATCTCAGTTCAAATGACGCTCTCCCACATCTGAGTATGTTTCTCACCTTGTAAGTTGCTTTTCTGGTACAGCGTACCGAACCTAGCAGTTTCCCTCGTTAGTTTCGTATTCGAAGAGTTGGACTTTTTTTCCTTTGATGTAGTGTCTGGTGTATTGATGTCCATTGATGTTTTTAAGTGAATCCCCCAGTTTCCAACTGAAACAGTTGATCTTTTAAAAACATGCAAATTAAGATTCAAAACAACTTAAAAAGACAGAAATAATGCTTATATTATAACACACACTTTTTCTCATCTCAATTTCAATTATTTTCCGCTCTGAATACGTAAATCGCCAAAAATATATGGTTTCTTTAAAGCCACGTCACCATGACAGTCTTTGAAGTGCTGCCAATCATTCAAATGGAAGGAGAGAAGTTGAAAAGACAACGATGTGAAAACCTGACGTTAAAATGGGATCTATTCAGCCCAACAGTCTACTTGAACCGTCTAATGGGACATATCCCGTAAGGTTCGAAGGAGGTAAAGAGGGTACATACTCTCAGAAAATTAGGCCAACTATGAAACCATAACATCTGCTCCACGAATCATAATACGAAGTAACGTTATTTCAATTTTAATAAGGATTAAGGATTAATTTTAAAAGATATTTGCATACAAAGTGAACCATAGTATCGTGTCATCATGTTTAAGAAGTACAATAATATGGCTCAACTTAGCACTAGAATAAGTTTGATGGTTGTTGTAGTTCAGAAACTCTCAAAAATTTCTGAAAGAGAGAAAAGAACAACACACTTTGTAAAATTTATGCAATACAATTATGTGAATGGCTTGTTGTGGTGATGCAACTGATGTTGGGGTGATGAATAATCAAAGTACCTAAATTTTGATAACAATAAATTTAGTTACTGTATCAACTTAATATATTGTATCCTATCATATTTGCAAAACTTATCATAATGTAAATATGATAAATTGAGGGTGTATTTATGAGTCCTTCCTGAAATTCCTTTTCATACACACTACATGAGTGATTTTTTAAATTATTTATAACTGGTATCAGCTCCCCCTGTTAGTGGGGCAGAATTACGTAACATGATTTAATGAATCCCCTTAATTCGTTTTCAGAAAACTTCCCTTAAACAATATGATTGAAAGGGAATATTATAAAAATTTTTTTTTTTTAAGCTTCAAAATATGTTTTTAAAATTTCAAAGTAAAAATTACACAGCTCTTAGAATATAAGTTCAAATTTAGAAATCTTCTGTTTTTCAGTTCAAAATCTAGACAAATTGTTTGACGAGGATTTTGCTTCTCAACTCACGTTTGACTCTTTCGAAATGATCTCATGAAAAAATACTTGAAAATGCTTTCTGTGCATTTTTAATGAATTTCTGCAATAAAGAATCCACACTTACAAAAATTTAACTCTGTTTTGGATGGAAAAAAATTCTTTTTTTTTTCTCAGTTCATGAATGAATCTCTCGTTTTTAACTCATATTGATTATTCTCACTCTAAAAATACGAAAGAATAAAACAAAAGTTTCAAAACCAAGCAGTAAGGATCCTACACAATAACAAATTCACATAGACCTTGCCACCTGGTACCTAACGGGATCACGAGACCTTCACCAAGGGCATGCCGGGAAGTGATCGATAATTGCTAAAGAGGCCACCAGGAGTCGTTTCCATCATTACTCATTCGTTAGAGCACGATAGATTCTTGTCTTTTCCATCTTTTTTTTTCCTCTCATATTTCGAAACTAGTATCATGAGTAATTATTATCCAAGTGAATATTTTGCGTCACGTAATTACCCTAACCACAAAATAGAAGGGACAAAAATTTTTTTAATGAAGTGCTACCAAATAAGCTTAAATGTTACACTGAAAGGCTTCGATGACAGGTAAAATCCTTGGAGATTATTTTTCATTAAAAAGTGAGTTTCTCAGGGATATTTTAAACAATATTTTTTACATTTTTTTTTCATCCAATGTTATTTTTTACTTAAGTTTAAAATGTCAGAATATAAGTCAGTTCAAAGAAAATATGCTGTTATTAAATGTTTGGTGCATATTTGAAGCTTCTTTAAATTATTATTCTCTTGTATTTTCACAAAAAATAAAAGCAAAGAGTTTTTGAGAAAATTTCTTCTTTATGAATTATTTAAAAATTAAAATAAAGTAAGAGGCACTGTAATAGAAGAGGTAAAAAAAAAAGCTTTCATTCATTTTTTTAAAAATTTATAACAATTTTTAATTTAAATTTACAAGGACACAGGTTATGAACAAATTTAAAAAAATAATCGAAAGCCAAGTTTTATTTATTTATAATTAATCGCATAAGAGCAAAAAGGTTTTCATGGAGTTTTCTTATCAATTTGACTTTTTACTAATTTTTTATTCAACAAATTAAAAATAAAAGAAGTATTAGATAAAAGCTTGATGGTTATAAAATTGTAAGTTGTCTTATGCGTATTGGGGAAAATTCCCAATGTGTTGTAGTATTGCATCACGTTTATAGCCATCTGCGCATGAAAAAATTTATCAACACTATATTAAAAAATTGTTCAACAAAATTTTTTATAATGGACTTCTGCATTGAATAGAGAAAAGAAACGAAGTTAACTAAAATTTGGACCTCAAAAATGCAAGAAAACGACGATTTTTTATCTTACATCACTAACATAATTGCAAAATGCGCTGAAAGATATTTGTTTTTAGCAACTTTTGTTATTCTATTAAAAAAAACAACCTAAATGTAATTAATTAAGCACATTTCATTGATATTCAATGATCGTTTTCATTTTCGAAAATTCCTTTGCTGCATTATTCCCTTTCAAAGTTTATAATATTTTATTGTATGTTTCATTCCATATTTATTCCTAACAAAGAATTATTTATATTTGATATTCTTTTATTTCTTAAAAGGCATATAAACGCTTTTCGCATTCTTTTTCAAATTCTCATTTAATTGGACAAATGCTTTTTCTAAAAGCAAACTTGAAATGGTTGAAATAATAAGTATAAATCTTAGTTAAACATTCAGTTTATCTTTCCTTATTATAATATCTGAATTGAGTATTTTAATTAACTATCTTAAACATGTGTATGCAAAAATAAACTTTTAATAACTGATAATTGTTTTAATGTAGCGAAATTGATGACATAATTTGCTTTTATTCAAACTTGTTAGAATAAATCTTTTAATCGTGAAACTTCCGAAGAAAATGTTTTATTTTTATTGAAAAATGCCAAACGTATGGTCACCTGACTGCTACCGGAAAAGAAAAAAATAATGAATGAAGCGAATATAGTTTCAACGAAGGTATGTTAGTAACTAATTGTTAGTAATTATGCTATTATGTTAGTAACTAATTGTTAACTACCTTTTTGAGAGAAAATGTTTTTGTGTTTGTGAAATATACTTCACCTGAGTCCCTCGAAGCATCATTTCAGTAATTTTTAATTTAAGACATCTTAAAACAATCTATTGTGCAATTAAAATTGAATCGTCAAATAAAATATTTACGCAATGTGAGGTAACATACCATCGAATACCTGTCATTGCACATTTTCTTGTTTATACTTTTTGTATTTGAAGTAAATTTTTTGGGAGGATACCAAGAAATTTATTCTTTTTTATCCCCAAGCTCAAATTATTCGTAAAAAATGGTTCAATTTATTTTTATTTTGTAAACAAATAAAAAATTCAAAGAAAGTGATGAACAGGTTAGTTTAAAGTGCATCAGTTATTAAGTCAGTAATACTTTATCAAGCTTAAAAACTTTTATGTTCATGCACAGTAAAAGGATTTTTGTCTTGTCTCTTGTTTTAAATATACTATATACTCATTTGAAAAACAGTTAAATTAATGCAATATCTGGTTAAATATAAACATAAACTTTAGTTTTACTAAATTTGCTTTAATTTTTAAGCTTATGATTTTGTACTTAAATCTAAATGAGAAATTTAAAAAGAAAAAGTCTGAATGAGAAATTTTAAAATAGTATCTTCTCCACTTTGTTGGCAGAAATAAATTCTATTTTATTTATATTATTTATTTATTTATTATATTTATATTTTGTTCATTTATTTTAATTAACTTTATTTATTTATTTTATACAAAAGTTTATTTATTTATTTTATTGGTGATTTTGGTTTGACTACTTTTTCACCTGCACCAACGAAATGAAAAAAAAATTTTTTAAAAATATTTTCCCTAGGCATAAACGTTTCATTTAAATTAAATATTAGGTATAAAAGTTTTATTTCATGAAAACACCTCAACAAATGAAAAATAAATCTACAAGCAGTTTTTTTTCCAAATATTAAAAGCAATGTGTCAACTAAATGAAATAGTTTTTTAAGACATAAACTATTTCCAAAGAAAAAAACGAGCAGCTGAAGAGAAATAGTTTATCTCTTTTATAAATATCATTATAATTTTTTTTTACTGTCCGAAATAGTTTAAACTGTCTGAAAATGTGACAACAATAATTTGAGTGTTGAAAGTTATTCCCTGACGTAAAATTCCCCGTCAATTCAATTATTAAGTTTTAAAGCTTAAAATAATTGCTCTGAGTGAAAAATAATTGAATAAAGCGTAAAATTGCTACCATTTTGCTTTAAGCCCATTCAATTACTTACTGTAAGGATAACAGAGGCAGCCATGCTGAAGTCATAATTTAATTAGTTTTGTAGCATATTCAGATACTAAGCTTTTATCTTTTCATTAAAATAACACATATTGTCATGGTATTGCTCACGTTTCATTTTCTTTTCTTTAGTGCTAACTACCTTCTTCAATTCCTATGAATAGAGTATTAAAAAAAATTGCATTAATGACATTGTTTTCTTAGATTTAGTGTTTGGTTACAACATTTATGTTTTCTATTATAGCCTATTAATTGTATATAACTCAAAGGAAAGTGAGTCAATATAGGTTTACTTATTTTTTAAAAATAGATTTATTAAGAGAATGTATAAAGTGCCTTGTATACAAAACCAGTTATTTAAAGCTGAGTGCTACTAGTCTTAGCTTTCAACATAAAATAACCTATATTAAAGCATTAAAATGCCTTAAAATAATAAATGTAATTTATTATTTAAAGGCAATTGGATATTTGTATTCTAAGTTCCATGTAAGATGTAATTTTGATAGAAATTGCATGCTTTTAATTAAAACTGTGAATTTTTATATTAATTCCTTAACTACACGGTATAAAGGGATGTGTGCAGCACATTGGGTAATGGAGAAGATTTTGTTGTCTTATAATATACTCTTTTTTCAAACATGTCGATGACTATTTAGAATAAATGTTGATTAATTTTATTCATATAGTACTATAATTTAGTCATCAAAACATCTGTAACCGTGAAATTGTGGAACACTTTAGATTCCAAAGAGCCTCAACAAAAAAGTCTAACGAGGCTGAATTGCATGATCTGGACAGCCAATTCCAATCACCAAAACGAAACAACTAGATATCAATTCAGCAATGTCCAACATTTCGGTCCACAATTGGGTACTTGCAATTTGAAAAGAAGCAAAGTGATTACGTCTAACCATGTGATTTAAATAAGACTTAATTGGATACCTGTAAGCGACGTCACGCATTTGTGTCGAACCTGATAGGCTTCTGAATCGAAAACTACTCAAATAAATACCACAATTTACCTACAATGACGCCACTTGCAGATATCCAATTAAAGAGCTTAATTTTTTCGTGTAAAACTCGTGCTTTTTAACAACCTTGAACAGTTTGATGTCTCTATGTTTTTTTTATTGGAAGCATTTTATGGAACAGATGGCACAAAATTCGAATCTTGTCCAAATTTTGAGGCAGATGTAACTACCCAAAATGTGATTTCATTTAATTAATGAAATTCATTTTAACATATTTCTTGAACAAAAAAGTGAATAGAGTGGTTCCTGATACATCAACATAAGATTAAAATAGCTTTAAGAAGCATAAACTTAGTGGTTTGAGGAAGAAATTATTATTTGTTGAAGAGATTCGATGATTATGTAAAAAATCCTTACTGTCCATATTTTATTCCAGACGGATGCAGGCTAGCAATTATTTTACAAAAATCATAAATTGCTTAATAAAGAATCAAATTGTAATAAATACTTTATATTTTGAAATTTGTGTGGAGCTCCAAAGTAAAGATTAATCTCAATTTTTAATATAAACATGCATTATCGAATTACAAATTTGGAGAAGCGGCCCGGATAAGTCCACCTGTATACCTACGTCCACCAAGAAATCAAATATACGAGTCTCATGTGAATGTCAGCATAGTTTTCGCCAAGGAAAGTTAAGGAATCCATGTATTGGATATTAATTGATAAAATTTAATGCCGAGGCTCCTTTTCTTAGCCCTACTCATTCAAATGTGTTGGCGGAAAAGAAAGCGTGGGGCAAACTAACGAATTTTAATGAAATCAAAACATTAGCAACCCTATAACGGTTTTCGAATTCTATGCTAATGTGTTAGGTAGAGACTGAAAATATATTTTATTCTGCACTCAATTTAAGGTATAAAAAGACTAAAGATTATATTAGTGATTTTTATTTATTGGAAAAGTATGACATAAGGTAATAATTTACTTTATTAAATGTTAGAAAATATGTTATGCATATTTCAGAAGCATTTCTTTTGATGAGTCTATTTATATTAAAAACATAAAAAGCAGCCAAGTGAGCAGAAAATTGTACTCAATGATCGGAGAAAGGTTGACACAGACGAATAGCGAATCTTTTCATTTTTCAATCTCGAAGAAACATAACATCTAATAAAAAGCACTTCCGCAAATAAACTTCTTTTCTCTTGAGTAAATTCAGAAATATTTCTCAGGAGTACCAGAAAATCTTTGATGTCAAGTTCGTAAAGTGTAACTTTAAACGCCTTACGCATTCTTAAGTTGCCTTTTCGATGATAAATAGTTCTGTTTTCAGTGTTTGGTTTTTGTTTAGAATTTCAAACAAAGTTACAGAGAAAGACAGGGAAATGAAATATTGAATGAAGGGATTCCATATAAATGAAAAAGAGGATAAGTCCGATACAGTAAACATATTTTAAAAATGGTATAGAGGAACTTTTATGGGGCTACTTATCATTTCACAGGGTTGTTTGTTCAAGATGGATATAAAACATTTTTAAAATATTTGGCGGATCAAAATCTGAGAGACTAGCTGTTGTCCGTGGCTTTGAACACTAGAAAGTACTTTGATTTAAATTTTAACTATTTTCAAATGACATCCAAGATTATTGTCAAAGTTCTTGAAAAATTGAATGTTAGTAATAATTCTGTCATTAAATCACATGAACCATCGTAATTATGAGTTCTGGACCCTTCATCACAGAAGGCATTAGATAAGATTAAAACTCACCCCCAATTACTCTGTTAAGAGTTACTTCTTCAGACACATCTCGGTCCATAGCTCCGTCACCAATAAGTGGTATGATGCACCATAATAGCACCGTTAATATTTATAATATTTCTACAACCATTTTAGAAAGGATCAGAAATTAATCGAAACAATAAGCTCGTATCTAAGTTTCTATTTTGATAAAAATACAAAATGAATTTGAGTCAATACTTAACGTATAACTAATTATTTAACTTCATTAAGATTATTACTTAAGACTGCGCATCAAAGTGATTATAAATAAATACTTAATGCGTAATTGATTATTTAACGCTATTTAAATTATTACTTAAGATTACTCGACAAAATGAATCTAAATAAATGCTTAGTGACTAACTGATTATTTAAGACTACTTAAATTATTACTTAAGATTATCTAACGAAATAAATTATAATAAATGCTGAAAATTTAGACCAGCGTTTTTGGTACCATCTAAGATATCTACATAAATAATGCTACAGTTTTGAAATTGTATAAAAGTTGTTAAGCGAGTTTTGTTGCTGTTTAGTTCATATTATCAAAAGAAACTTAAACTAAATTGGAGTTTTTTCTTTCATTTACATTTCGTAATGTACTGTAGCATTATAATTTATTTCAATTCGTAAAATTATACATACTGTTTCTTTCTTTTTTAAAGCTTTATCTTCGATTTGAAATCATTATTCATTAGCCACTAATAAGTAATTTCTGTAAATTAATCAGTGATTTTAATGAAACAGTTTTTCATTTATTCTTGCGTTTTATACACTAACAATGAGCAGAATTTTGTTTTGGTAACATTTGATAAAACGTGGATTAAAATAGTTTTTAAAATAAATTATTAGCATTAACATTTTATTATTTTGTTTTTGTTAACTTCTATTCTATTGCATTAAATATTATTCCTACTCTTTATATTACACTTAATCATTTGTTTCGAATAACAATTTATTAAAATTATTGATAAATTTTCCGGCATCGTTTACTTTAGCTTTATGAAACTCCTTTAGTCTCTTAATTATTTATCAACTATAATTACTCCATTTCAATTACAAAAAAGAATTTGAAAAAAGCAACCCTTACGCATCTGTTTTCATGACGTTCAATCTACGTTCATACTTACATCAGTTAACTAAACATAAAAAACTTCTATTTATGAACTTTTATTAAAACTTTTTTATGAAACTTTTATTTATAAATTTTTATTTTACTGAATTTTTCTTAAAAATCATAGAGATGGCATTAGCGTCAAATTAATTAGCTTCATTTCATTCGAGCATTTGAAAAAAAAACCATGAGGACTGCTGAAACTTAGCAGTCATTTTGCTCCAATTTGTAGGAATACATATTCTGCTATATATTTTTGTTATTTTATTAATCCTTATTGTTTTTCATTAAATCAATCAGAATTTTTCTTTTTTGAAATTATGTCTTAGTATTCAAAAAATACAACTGCAACAAATTCGTTATTAATCGAAACTTTTTAAGACAAATTTTTAGGAAACAAACATTTAATATTACTAAAGCCATTAAGCTTCCTGAAATAAATCAAAATATACTAAAAAGCCAAAAGATAAGCTTCATTTTATTGTTCCCTATGTATATCATAATGGAAAGCTAAAACAAACTGAGCTAATAGTTGGAAAGAATTAAAAATTTAAAAGCTAATAGTGCTTATCAACAAATAATGTGTTCTAAAGTATGTTCTAATTATACTTATGTTGGTTCAGCAAAAATTATTTTATTCTTTATTAATGTTATTTCATTGAAAAACGAAATATAAAATTGCTCCGGGGGGTTGTGGAGAGCTAGCGAACAGGTGGAGGAATCCACTAGTTATTTGAATTTTACTCTAAAAGTAATTTTATATCTTTCAAAAAACAATCGGTTTAATTAGTATCCTAAATACGAATATACACGGATTCCGTACGGAGTTGAGCATCGGTAGTCGTGAACTCAAAATTGGGTTGGCTGTTCAATAATGGTGATAAAATAAAATAAGTATCCTAAGTCGCGGTGGCTCAGGAGATTGAGCTCTCGCTTTCCAATGAGGTGAACCGGGTTCGAATCTCAGCGATGGCTGGTCGAATCGAATTCCGCACCCTGAGCACACTGACAACGTTGCTGACATGAAATATCCTCAGTGATAGACGGATCATGGGTTAGAGTCCGCTTGCCGTCAAGGTAACCGTGGGAAGTTTTCTTGATTTTCCACTCCATGTGACGCAAACGCGTGCTGATTCCCTCATAAAGTCTTCCACGAATGCAAATTTCTCCTAACGCTATGGAGTTGAATGTTAGTAGTTGTAAACTCGAAAATTGGATTGGCTGTTCAATGACGATTATAAAATATTAAAATAAAATAAAAAATAGCGTCCTCAGAAGCATTCAACTATTAAAAGAAAAAGACACCTCCTATTTCTTACAACAACAACCACATCTAATATAGCGTTAAAAATAGGTTGTTATGAATGCCCTGCTACATAAGGCGTAGTCCAAACTCTCTTCGAAAGATATAGCTTGTCTCCAGAGGTCCATTATTGTTCCTTATCATGCAAAAGAAGTATTATGACACGTATTTATTTTTAGCTCCATGTGCTATACGATGTGAAAGAGAATGGATGAAATGCTGCGCTACGGAATTTATTTTATTTTTGGGAAAGGAAACATTATTACCTCGTATTATCTTGTGAGCGATTCAGTTATTTGATATTAGATTTTAATGCTCTTTGGAACTTAAGTCAAATTTATTCATGCACTGTCAGAAAGTTCAGTTTAAAGTTGAGCTTTGATATTAGAACCATTCATTCTGAATCATTCGCTCACCGATTCATATCTGTCTTAGAATGAATCAAAATTTTATTCATGCTTAAATATTTTTAGGCTCAACATATTTTTCATTCTATAGAGCAAATGAATGATTAGAAACAAACTGGTTAAAAAATTATTTAAATGCCATAATCGTGTGTGCGTAAAAATTATTCCAATTGTCCAAACTACTAACCTTATAGGTCCGTGATAAAACACCTGAAGTATTTTACCGGTTTTTCGAGTAAATCGGGTTGAGAAACACTACATTTAACAATGATACCATGTGTGCCTTACTTACTTACTTATACAGCACTACAGCCTGCTGTGAGCCTTGGCCTGCCGAAAAATATCGTTTCTGACTTTCCTATTTTTGGCTTTTCAGTTTTTCACCTTCAAGGTGGTCAGATCTTCGATGGTATCGTTTAACCATCTCTTTCTCTTGGTCTCGTGTCCAAAGGTTTCAAATTTAAAAGTTTTCTTAGATTTTTATTAACATTCAGTCTTTCATTGTGCCCAGGCCCAACAACTGAATTAAATAAATCGAATTATGTTTTTTTTATCCGATTAAATAGCCAAGTTAACTATATTTCACTGTTTATTATTTACTAAAATTAGTACGAAAATTCTTCTCAAAATTTTCTTTTCGAAGAATATTAGGTTAGATTCGTCAGAGTCCATTGTGTTTTTTTGGTCTTTAACTTGATTTCCATAATGAAAAGTTTGTTCTTGAATTAGTATTGGTATAAATAGAAACATTTATTTTCTTTCTGTATCTTCGAGTTGATTTCTTCTAAAATATTATTAGTATCATTAATAATTGAACCAAGGTAGGTTACCAAACACACCCAAGGTAGGTTACCTGCACATGCCCGTTACCTAAAGAAAAGCCTAGCTCCAATGTTCAGTTAAATTTTTTGTATGATTTTGAAACCTTGCTAGTTATAAATGGTTAAAAACCGTATCATTTTGTAATCATATTTTTTAACCATACTAATTGTGATTGGTTTCACACCCGTTAAGTGAAAAACATTCCTTACCGTAATTTTTACGGTTAATTGGATGAACAGACTGTATTTTACTGTAATTGTAGAATAAAATTTCCAACAGTGAGTAATTGAACTACAAACAAGCGTGATGAATAATTTTCAAAATTGCTTCATGTTTCAGTTCAAGTTCCATCATGAAATCTTGCTGAAGTAGGATTAATTTGCACAAAAGTATAGTTTATTTGACACAATAACAAATTTCTGTTAACTGTCGGGAGAGCTTCTAAAAGCAGGAAGGATGTATACATTCTACGTTATTAAAAATTTTGACATTAAAAACTTATTGCCAGCTAATTATTTTGATAAATTGAACCATATTATCGTGCATAATAATCCATCTCAAACCTGATTGCACAATACTACGCAAATATGGCTAAATTGAAATCCTTATAAAGTTGCAACGCATTTGTACAGTAGCGTGATTCAAGTATCAAACTGATTTTCGAGAACTTTCCCAGTGATAGAAAATTAATAGTCCAGATATGGGGGATAAAAACTTTATTATTCATTTTGAAAGTTAATAAAAGGTACTGTATAAAAAAGTATGTAAAAAAACAGACGCTTTTATCGCGGCATGATTTTAAATGTTTGTAGAAATGAGAATAAATGGGTCAATTAGGTAATAATGTTGCTATTTCCTTATGAAAGTGGAAGACTATTTTCTTACAATGAATACATTTTTTTTAAATAAATTATGTATTTTATAACCGTCGTTGAACAGGCGACCCAATTTTGAGTTTTAGACTATCAAATCCGTAGTCTTGTAATTTTGAAACTAATTCAGAAGTCAAAGGAACTCCTAGATCAAGTATTAGGAGACATTTGCCTTTGTAGAGGATTTTTCGATGGAATTAACCAGTTTTTGAGTTACATGGAGAGGAAAGCCGCGAAAACCTCCCACGGTTAGCCTGACAGAAAGGGGACTCTAACCCATGATCCGTCTACGACTGAGGATATTTTGCGTCAGCACTGTGGTCGGTGCAATGCATGTGCAGGATTCGAACCCGATTCACCTCATTGGAAGTCGAATGCACTATCCCGAGTCATCATCACGGGTCAGTTTTCAAAATTTATAGTAATTATGCGAATAAAGTGCAAAAATGGTTATGAAAAAAAAAATCCAATGAAGTCGTTTGTTGGGATAAAACGAAATTACTTTGTGCACGACCCAATAGATATAATATAAAGACGTTAAGATTTTTCTATTCACACTGAAAGTTGATAAAACTACAGAATAAAAATATTTGTTGAAAGCAGGCGCTTTCATTGCTGGATGTTTCTGAATACGTAAATACGCATTAGAAATAATTTCGGGTAGATTGCATGTCATTTAAAGCGTGTCATAGCATGTTTGGCTTAACCAGAAACAATAGGATCTGTCTTATGGTGTCAACTACACATACAGCCCGTTAATATTGCATTCTAAATTATGTAAATGACTAGAATGTCACTATTGTGGGAAGCAACCCTTTGACAAGCCATTCTGGCTTTGATAGATAAACCCTTAATTGACACTTAGATGGATTCGTAGCAATTTCGTACGCTTTGGTTGATCTTTGGCAATAAATTCGAGCCCACAGTCACGGTCTTAAACTTGAAACTAAAACTGTACATAAAATATAGATTACCAGGAGACTATAAACTCTCTGCTCGCTGACGCTCACTAACCCTTTATGCATTTCTCAGTTTAGCATAATTATTTTACTTATAATCTATTATAAATATACTTTAATTCTATACCATGGAGGAACAAAGGGTCGATATGTCTGTATTTTATAGTTCTACTATGGGCTGAGCTCAATGTTCAATGACGCTCACCAACCCCCGATGATTGTTTCGCAATAATTGATGTTTCTTGGCATAGATATTTTTAACACTTCATGAACATATTTATCCAGTCAACTAAAGATAAGATGCACTAAAAAGAACACTTGTGCCACCACCTCCCGCGTCCAAGTTTTATTAGTGAACATAAATCATTTTTCTAAGAAATCATTCTTTAAAATGACGTTTAAAATTAAAAGTATATTATTATAACAAGTTTGGTTAGTTCACGACTGTAATTAAATATTTTCGCTTACCAAACAGATACGTTTTAAATACAATTTTTGCATTCATCTCTTTGCGCATGAAGCTTAAAGTTCTAAATTAGAAGTTCTAAACCATTTAACGAATCTCTTTAACCCTCATTCATATTAGTAGATTAATGTAATTTTTGCCAAAAGTAGTAATTGTAAAACTGCTAATAAGATCAGACACCGATTTCAGTAGCTTGATCTTAAAATGTAACGTAGAATTATGCGTTATTAACAATTATCTTAAACTCTTAATTTAGAAAACAAGCAAAATCAAAAACGTAATATTAACTGAAAAGGTAAATACTTTTAAATTAGGTAATCAAAAATATTTATAGGAAAACAATAACTTTATGACTTACATGAATGTTATGCTGATGGCTACCAAACCAATGAAAAAATTAATGTGGGTAATGCCACTATGTGATTTTCCGGCCAATAAAAATGCACCGACAACAATGGAAAACATCATTAGATTTTTATAGATGGCTAGAAACAGATGTCGTACTTCAGGAATTTAAGGAAATGTTCTAAAACGGACGAAATTTTAGATGTCGAATTCTGTTTAACGTTCTGTTAACTGCAACGTTGGCCCATCTATTGGGGTGCCCCTGAAAGAGTGGCCAACTAATCTGATACCTGAGTGACGAGTGTCTGTCAGGTGGGAATTGGAGAAAAAAAACGTACTCATTAAATTCGAACTTTTGTACATTGTAAACTTTGCACAATGTAAAAGTAAAGTATTGAATGAAGAATGAAGTGAGCATTTATGCAACACCTTTTGTAAAAAGAGCTGAGTAGATAAAATATAAAAGAAATTACCGCATACACACAAACTCTCCAGCACAACACTTGCAAGATTATTTTCGCCTCAGATTGTGAAAAAAAAATGGAAACAAAAATTTCTGAGACTCCTTTTCAAAACATTTTTTAACTTGTTTCTAATCAAAATTGTAATGTTTAGTTGAGAGAACACCGCAACGTAAAGAATCTTTTCGTTTCAGTTGATTACTGACTTATTCTCTATAAGGATTCACTTTATTTTTTTGTATCATTTTGCATTCAAATTAAGTTAAAGAGATATGAATTTTTTTGTGTAGTTTTTAAGTACCTTGAAGAATTTTGCTACAAATTTCTTAGATTAAGCTGAATTTTTAAAATAATATAATTTTAATTTGACTGCGTTAAAGTCGCAGACAAATTAGGATAAATGAAGATAAATTTGGATGAATGAAGAAAAATTTAGATTATTGAAGATAGTGCTGGAGATTCAGTCCGTAAATTCTGCTGCCAGCCTCACAGTTTACAGCTTGCTCATTTAAACCTTTCATTTAAGTAGGGCTGGAACGCCATTCTAATCCCATTCAGTTGTCAGAGACAACGCACGAGCGCTTATACCCCTTATGAACATATTTAAGCTGAGTTACAACTCTCTTTTGCTTTGAACTTTAATCTCTAATGAATTAATTATTAATTTGAAATTTTATATACTGGTTTATAAACGTCTGCATTAAAAATAACATTCCAAAAAGAAAAATTCATTTTGGTTAGGCTAAAAGTTTTTTTAGACGATATTTGGTTCATATGGGAGAGGCGATGAAAAATCCGATCACTTAGCCCGACGGCAATGTAACTATTTGAGATATTTTATGTTGAAAATATATAATGGAATATTTTATGCCACGAGTCGAAGCATTACACAAGTAAGCAAACTGTTTTTAGATTTTAATCAGATATTGATAGAAATGGGATACTCTTGTATCAGAAGGAAATTTATCATGATTGGGTACAGAGAAGTTCTATATAAATAATATTTTTGATTTTTTAATCATTGTATAAAGACTGAAGGAGAAATACAAAAATAAATTAGTTTTGTTTTTATTTTTCAAAAAGAAATTTTAAGAAGAATATATATAAGGCAAAAATACTTTTTTCAATTCTTTTGAAAACGTTACTATTATATTCTTAAACAACGATTTAAAGGCACTTAAACTTTACACCAACTACCAGTTTTGTGAAATAATATTTTAAAGAACAAGAACCGATTTCGGTCATTTACAGTAACATGCAAATCATTTACATAATAACCTAATCAGGACGTTTAGTTCATACTTTGCCTAAGTAGCATCCAGCATTATATATAATGCCTAGGCAACGTGTGAAATATAAATCATTTCATACTTTGCCGGCTAGTTTTAGGCATTATATATAACTAGTGGGCTGTGCCCCCTGCTCGCTAACGCTCGCAAACCCCCGAAAATTGCTACGCAATCTTATATGGTTTGCTTCGCTCGCTACTAACTTAGGTACATTGCAAATGCACAAAATTCTAAGAATTCAAAACAATCATTCAAATCCATATAACAACTTTTTTTTAAAAAAAAAATTACATCTTTTTAGTAAATACTAAGTCATTAAAATAAATTTGAATTCAAATAAGTGACACGTAATTCGTTAAACCTATTAGAAATGTGCTATAGTATAAAAGCTTAAGATAAAATTTCTAAAACTGATATCTCTTTAAAAAGGTTAAAATTTTGGCTATAATTAAGTCTATTAAAAATTTAAATAAGAGAAATTGCAATGGAAAAACCCTGCATAAACAAAACATTGAATTTCCGAAGAAATCTCGTTTGGTGAGAATGCTCTCTCTTGTCAAAAAATACAAAATAAACTGACCTCAAATAAAACTCCAAGGACTTCGAATCAAATAATTAAGGAAACTACTATCACGTTTAATATAAAAGGAAGATTTATTAACTAAACAATAAAATTACAGCATCGCAGTTCCAAAAAACAAATCTCACACTCACTCAAAAAAACAATTTACCTTCTAATTAGTCACCATAGCAACCACAAAACTCTTCTCGTTACCATCTATAAACTGATATATAATAAATAAATTATTTAACAAAAAATACGATGCGCATAAGCACATAATATTTTACACTCTGGTTATTTCCGTTTCCGTTTTTAGAAGCGCTATATGTTGAGCCAACCAATCTAGATTTGGCATGTGACATTTTTAGCGGCAATTATTGGTTGATTTCCCAGCGTTGCCATTCGGAGAGTTGTAATGAGGCTTTTTTTTTATCGCCGTGTAAGAGAAATATATATATAGATTTTGTAAAAGGATATTTGAGTACTACTTTTGAAGATATAAAATTACAGTATACTCTCGATACCTCGAAAATCTTGTTTCGTCAAAAAATATTTTTCCTCCTGGTATTACATATCCATATAATGTCAATTTGAATTCCTTACGTCGAAGAGTTTCTTCTTAAAATCTTGTTAAATCGGATATTTTACGAAGTAGAAAATGAATTTTTTCAGAAAAACCACAATGTAAGTTTATTGTGAACCAATTATTTTCTATTTAATGCATAATTATTTTTGTCTTCATTTTAAAAATAAAATGATCATTGTTATATTTAGATTTACAGTCAACTATCATTACATACATATTTATGAGTAGTTAGTTTTATGTTTTTAATGACTCAACTTTCTAGAGTACTGTCTTTGAATATATTCTTTCGTTTTTCAGAACATATTTAGTTGTCAACTTGTTATGTCGAAATTTTTTTCGAGTCCCTTTAACTTCGAGAGTATACTTTCTTAACATGTGTTCACAATCATCAGTTAACAACTTTGTAAAATGGTTTTGACCAAATTCAGTTTTAAATTTTGTTAATGAAAAGTAAAGTATTCCTGCAACAGCCCGCTGTAAGCCAGGGGGGTCACGGACGGCTCCACAATTCCGAGTCCCATGACATGATTGTGACAATGTGGTCAGACAGAGGTCGCCTTTTCTTCCGAGATAAACGGATATCCTTCGATATGAAACTGAGTGGGTTTCTAACCTCCACAGGAATCCCAGTTCTTTATTCTGACTTAACCACTGAACCTTCAAAGCTCTCAGCAATTTCTAACTGCTCATAAAAAATCTAAAAGTTTTTTTTTTTTTAAACTAAGAATTCTAAAACTCATAGAATAATATTTGAGGTACTTCGTCTTAATTAAATCGACATATGAATTCCATCCACTGATAAATAAAAAAAGTATTTTCAAAACTACCAGATTATGGTAAAATTTGCGGCGTTTCTCCACGGGTATCCCCAAAAAGCTCGGTAATTTTTACCGAAGTACTTTGGTAATGAGTTTGGTAAAAACAGCAATACCGCGTAGCATGAATAATTATAAAAGTGTATTAAAATATGCGGTAATTTTATTATGATGTCTTAGAGAATTTCATAAAAGTCATTTTTTCGGTTTAATTTACTTTAAAGTTTTGTATTATTTACTAAATGTGTGGTAATAAGAGCTATAATTATGAACGAAAAAATGAATAAATGAATAGATTAAATAACGTATATTTTGTTTTTTATTACCAGATAAAAAAACATTTAAATCAGAAATGTCATTACCGTACAGGACGGCAATTTTACCAGAATTTTTTTCTTCTCCGTGTGTCAAATAGGCGAAAAAGAGACAAAAATAACTTCCCTACATCATAAGGGTCTATCCCGAATTTACTACAACTTGACTTAATTTTATCAAAATTTTATTGTGGCACAAAAGAAAGTGTATGTCTTAAACGCCAAAATGTTCGTTCAGTTGAGTTCGTATACTCTTCGGGATTGCTATGATTATCGGTTTAAAAAAATTCCCGGAAAGATAAATTCTATGTTACTTCCCTATTATCATCAAAATGGTCGAATGAGGTTTTTGTTTCTTCTTTTGCAGAAAGGGAGTTGCTTTTGTGTAAATTCTATTCACAAAGGCATTCAAACTTCTTTGGTCCTTTGTTTTACATCTGTAGTTTATATGCGATAAATTATTAAAATTAGTCTCGCTTCTCATTCTGTGTACATTTAAAAGTGTTGAACGACAGAAGTCTATGAAGAATGATTATTTGTTTTAAAAAGTTATCTTGTTTATGATAAAATTATATTTTTTCTCTTGTTTTTTATTTTTCATACTCATAGTTTTTAATAATTAAATTAAAAATCACCAGAAACTGAAGTTTAAAGTAAGCTAAAGGATTAATAATAAAATAATTTTAGCGTGCTATAACAACGGGTTTGCATTTCAAGTTCGAATCCCAAAAACCGGCTGGCACAATTGTTAGAGCATTTGCTACCCAATACGGCGACTGAGGTTTGAATCTCGGCGTTGATTGGGCAATTTATTTAATACTTTTGCTCACTAACAACAGTGCTGATATGGAACACCTATTCTGCCTAGCAATAGAAAAGTAATGTAAAGCGATAAAAAATTCAAAATTGAGATTAATATAAATTTGGCATTTTGCACAATAAGCAGCATATTGCAAAATAAATAAATAAATAAAAGTAATTTATTTTTATTTTATCAGCTTCTGAAATTTTATTTTATCGTTCCTATCACAAGCAATAGAAAGAAAATAGTTGACTAGCCACATTTTTAGAAATCTATCTTGAGGCATTTTCATTGTCTTTTCAATTGCACGGCAGTATAGTCATGGAATGTTCAAGAACCATAGTCCTCATGGGTGTTTTTCGCGGTTTTCTTCTCCATTTAAAGCAAATGTGGATTAAATTCATTTAAAAAGTTCTTAACTGCAGTAATTTTGTTCTAACACTAATCCAGAAATTTCCTTGTCTTCCGGGCTCGGTTGAAAATTGCTTTGGCTACATTGCATTTAGCTTTGAAAATCGGCTGTTAAACTTTGGCGAAACTAAAAAATATAAGTTATAAAGATAGCCGTTGGGGCACAGGGGATACAACCCTCACCTTCCAATGAGGTGAACCGTGTTCGAATCCCAGAGATGGCCGGTCGATACGAATTTTGCATCCGGCTCGCGCCGACCAGAGTTCTGACATAAAATATTCTCAGTGGTAGACGGATTATGGGTTAGAACCCCTTTGCCGTCAGGCTAACCGTTAGAGTTTTCGCAGTAATGCAAAATACGTTGGAGTTTTCGCAGTAATGCGGGTTAGTTCGATCAAAAAGTCCTTCACGACAGCAAATGTCTCCCAATACTTGATACAGGAGTTTCCTTGTCTTCTGGATAGGGTTCAAAATTAAAAGGCTGCGAAATTGAACATTGGTAGTCTTGAACTCAAAATTGGGCCTGTTGTTTAATGTGGGTTATAAAAAAATAAGTTATGAAATTTACTATAGAGTGAAATAAGCTTTACAAAATTAATGCAACATATAACATATAAAATATTTTAAACATCTAGTAAAAAAACATTTTGAATAACTTCTGATTCAATTCAAGGAAAAACAGTGTAATCAAATTGATTTTTTTTTTCAGTTACAATAAAAAATCGCTTCACGATATTTTTTTTTTCTGTATTAGATAGGAATGCGATTCGATTTGGAGTGGCGCTTTGTCTGAAGCATTAAGCCGATTGTTTTTATCTGTCACATAAGTACCTCATCCATTTCTCTGCAATTGTCAAAGTATGTTACATTATACTTATCCATTTCATTTTATTCCGGATGAAAACACTTGTAGAATTTCGATAACGTTTCTGATTTTTTTTATTTTTCGAATTATTTTGTTCAGTTGTTCTTCTACGACTTGAATTTTTAAAAAATGGCAGAAAATTTAATTTTCACTTCGAAATACATGAAATGAAAAAAGCCCAGATATGGACCCGAAACTACCAGAATATGGTAAAATTTACCGTGTTTAAGGCTCTATGGAAACACAAAGAAACTCAGAATTTTTCTTCTTACCGCTTTTTAATGATTTTAGTAAAATGAACAATAAAATACATTTTCATAATAAGTGATAAAATTTGGCAATTTTTTCATGTTTCCTCAGAGCATGGCATAAAAACCATTTATTTGGTAAAATTTACTTTTCAGTTTCGTATTTTTCACTAAATGGGTTGTTATTAGAACTATAATCTTGAAACCCAGAGTTTCCGTTAAACCATTACCATATGAATTGAACAATTACCACACTAATGCTTTAAATACCGTATATTTTGGTTTTCATGACCCAGAAATATGATTTTTTTTTGCCAAAAATTACCAATGTTATTACCATACTGTACGATAATTTTAACAGAATTATTTTTTCCATTTGCTTATAAAAAAGTAAACTCATAGATGCGCTAAAATATTTTTTTGAAAAACAAATTATTGAAGAACTTAACACAATTTATGTAATAATTTATTATATTAATTTAATTAACTAAAAGCACTAGATAAGCATGATTAACTTTTTAGTTATTATCCGTAATTACATAAAAAAGATAAATTTAAATTTTTTTCTTCAAAATTTGGACATGAAGCAGATTTTAGTAGGCTTAAATAATGAAATATTTATATGCCATAAATTTGTACAAGAGATTACTTGAATCAAATTTCTTATTTTTTTATACTTATTTTTATTTTAATTAAAATCTGCAAAAAATGATGATAAATCTAATATTTTTACATTAACAACCGTTTCTAAAAGCCTGCACATTTGAGGGAAAAAAAAATCTTAATATATAATTTTTGTAATCCATTAAATAGGAAAGAAATATGATTTCTCAGTTGCCGAATCAATCATAAAAAGTATTTTTGTATTATTCAGTTTAACATATTTATTTCAACTATTATTTATAATCTCTCTGAATTTATATATTTATTCTGTGGAACAACTGGTTGATATGTAAGTCTTTTAGAGTTCTACTAGGGGGACTGAGCCTCCCTGTTCGCTGACGCTCAACAACTCCGATTATTGCTTCGCAATAATTGTTGTTTCTTGGCACAAATATATATCTATATGGGTGATTCTTTTTGAACATGACAATTCGGACCAAAAAATTTCTTCAAATTTAAAGTCTTCAGAATAATATAATTTTTTTTTTGTATACTTCTTTAGTTACACTTATTAATATCTTACAGACTGCAGTGTAGTTTATTGACATTTGCTTAAGAGAAAAAAAATAGAAATTCACCAAATCTTGAATCCAGGAAAATGACATATTAGCTTAGAAGTTCAAAAAACAGTCATTTTAAGTCAATAGTAAGTAACTCAACTTAAACCTTCATGTTAGATGGACCATAAATTGCTTGAATTAATTATTTTCATCCACTGTAAAAGAAACAAACAAAATTTTGTTGCTGATATGTACAGAATAAAATTGTGTACAATAATCAATCATTAAATAAATAAATAACTTTGATTAGATCCAAGCATATTATAATCATACACAAACTTGGTATTAGGTTAATATTTCCCTCCTTAGCAGTTAAAAAAAATTTCTGGTAACACTTGTCCTGGCACTCATAAGCCAGGAAAATGACAGCCAGGATAATGACAAATTCGCCATTTTATAGCATATAACTTTACTTTAGTTTTATATTTTGACCTAAGACGTTTATATTCTGCGGAAAACAACAGTATTTCTTAAAATAACTCAGATAAATCTATGTAGTTTATGTTATTAATGATTTCAAGAAGCCAGGAAAATGACAACACAAAAACCTACTCTCCTTGAAAAAAATTTTGAAATAGATTTTGAACCAGAAAATTGGTTCTTTATTCATGCAACAAGACATGTTCATATAGGACGGTATCTAATCAATCTATTAACATAAGATATTGATTGCTTGCTCTATCTATTTTGGTTATAAACCACTAAATAAAAGTAGCCGGGAAAATGATAGATTTTCTTGGGACAAACAAATTATTGACTGAAAAAATCATTTTAAGTTTGTAAATAATACCGCTGCGTTTGTTCTAGAAATGATTACACCGGTTGAAAAAAAAATAGATATTGAAAAATGTATGGGAAGTTTTGAAGCTAGTTATTATTGGAAATATTGTTTGGGACATGCCAGGAAAATGACAATTTGGAGTTCAATTAAATTTTTTAACTTTCGGCAAAACAGCCAACGCTAGTGCAAAGTCATTTTAAAATGCTAACAGCAATGCTGTTTATTAATTTTTTAAAAAAAAGTTCTTTTCGTATTATAGTATTAGATCTTGCAGCAAGGGACAGTGAATTGTCATATTTCGTGAGAATCACCCATATAAATAGTTTTTTGCTTTATTTTGTAGGATTTTCAAAAGGGGTCAGCACTTGATTTATTTCTAAAGTTTTCTTACTGATTAGGCAATTTATATTTTATTTGGATTTGGTTATTTTAACTGTAACTTTATTTTTCCTTTATGTTGGCGTTTCATTATTAAGTTTTATTCTGTGTACTTTAATTGTATTTTTGTATTTTGTAATTGTATTTTTTAATCATTACTTTTTCATTGCATTCACATTTCAAATTTTCTAATTTCTTTTTCCTATTTGTTTAATCATTCGGGGCAGAGTCAATTTTTAGCATTTCCATTGACGACAGAAAGGCTCCCTTGTGTTGGCAGGCAGTGTGTCCCCCTGATGAAGTGTCCTCTTGCTAACACACATATCTTAAAATATTCTTCGTTTTCAGCTAGAATTGTATTTCTGACTTTCTGAATTTAAATAAGACAAATTTGGTTTTATCTGCTTTTGCTCCATTTTGATTTGTGATTTTAAATGTTATTTATAGTCTTTTATAGTCTTTTTCCGAATCGGTTTCATTCTTTGATTATATATATATATATATATATATATATATATATATATATATATATATATATATATATATATATATATATACAGAGAGAGAGAGAGAAAGAGATATATATTATAACTGTAATATTTTTGCCTAGTTAAGTTAAAAATTATTAATCAAATCTTTTTAACTGCAATTCATATTAGTATATTACTGTACTTGGCACCAAAAAATAATAATTGTAATCCCTGTCACCAAACAGTGATGTTAAATTTCTCAAAAATGTTTACTATCAACTAAATTTCAACAGAATTGTTGTCCGAGTTTGAAGATGTTACGTTCCGACCTTTTGTGAAATGCCCTTAAGCCAATATACATATTATCAAATCTTGTTCAGTACTTACAATTGTCACCCATAACCTTTCATCTCGCCTCAATGTGTCCTTTCTATGACCTTCAGTAATGTCCTCAAGAGCTGTTTGTATAATTTCTCCGACAGTCCATTCAAATTATGACACTATTTCAAGCAACTAAAAATGTTCTCACTTGTTTGAATACAAGGAGAGCCTCCAGTTAAAATCATTACAAATATGATGAACAGGCGTCATTAATTTTATGAAACATCACTCGAAGCTATACAAAAGCCCACTTTATAGCGAACCATTTCACAATAAGACACTTCCGGTGGTCAATTTATTCATAGAGTTAGGATTTTACTGTGTTGTTAAATATTTGGTATGGTTACGCGAATGATGTTATGGGATATCATTTCAATAACAATTTCCCGGTGAAGCTTCAAAGATAATATTAGTTATCATCAATGCACGAGAAGGCTTTTAATTGCCTTTGCCATTCTACTCAAAGATATTTTATACTGAAGTGTTATACTGATTAGGGATTTTATCATATATACTAAAAATATTGTCTTTCAAGCATTCAATTTCTAAAACAAGACAAAGATCCTTTATATATTTTATACATAATGATCAATACAACAATAAGTCGCTATTTTTCTTCGCATCGTTAAATCAAACTGTTCCTCAGTGTTGTTCTAAAATATATAGATACTAAGACTTTGAAGATTTCTAAAATTTTCAAAAGATAAAAGCGCGATGCAAAGAAATATTATCTATGCATATATTTCTCTTATATGGCAGCATGAACTCTAGTGTTTTACGTTGTGTTAAGCAAACATTTAAGTTGTGTTAAATAATTTAAACTTGTACTTGCTTTTCAAGAAGAAGACGATCACGTATATCCACACACGTGATCACGTATATTCACACATCTGATCGTTTATTAGCAAAATGGATGCGTTAAAGTTAAGCTTAGTTTCTCCAGATAAGTTAGAATGTCAGTTAACGTTAATATAGTTAAATACTGCGTCATGTCACGCACCGAATTTATTGAAATATAATTCTTTCTCGTCTACTATTACTTAACTTAGATTTATTATTTGTTTATGTATTTTATTCGAACTTCGACATATTTTAGTTTTGTGTACCTGGCAACTTTGAAGCATAATTAGTTTGTTTATGTTCCACATGGCTTTGTGTTCGTCGTTGTGTTAAGTAAGAAATATAGTGTGATGGAATTAAAATCATAGGGAAAGAATTCTTGTGTAAGAATATAGAATGTGTCACTTAAAAGAATTGATACTTGACGGGCTTGGCTTACTCAAAATAGAATGGAAAGGACAGAGTTTCTAACGCAAACAAATGCCGTGTTTCAACAACGATCGAGATGCCCCACACTACGTCACATTGTATTTATTTTGATTCATTTTGTTGTCTTAAGTAATAATTTAAGTAGAGTTGAATAAAGACTGACGCCACTTCACTTGCCTGTCCAATAAAAGTACATCAATGATTAATCAGTTATAGATTCAGCCAATAGAAATATGTTTCCATTTGGACAGGAATAAGAATTGGAAAATAGGAATGGTGCAAACAAAAATGAATTAAATGATAGTGGGCAGTGAACTTGTTCAGCTTCTTACTTTGACATCTCTATAGTTCGCTATACGTTAAGCATTTAGTAAGATTCATTTTGTATTTTTATGGAAATGAGTACTTAGTTACGAAGTAATTGTTTAAATTTATTTTTTCTAAAATGGATGTAGAAATCTTAATCAAAAGCGGTGCTATGTTTGGTCACGGTGCCAAAGATATGGAACCGCTGCACCGGAGAACGAACTCTCACATTAATGACCACGGACTCTCTCACTCACTGACATATACTTTGAATCGTTCGCTTTGATCACACAAACCAATAGCATGAGTCTAAAACAACGCCCGGACTGAAGATAACATTTACGAGTATAATGCTAATTTTCTGTCAAAAGGCAATTTAATTTTCGAGAAAAAAAACATTCATTGGCAGATTTGTATTTTTAGAGTAATGATAGCTTTATGAGCATAATTTTATTTTTACGGGCAGTAACTAGTATACTTTTTGCTGATCACTGACCGTTGTCTAGAGGTGACATTTTTTAACAATGCGGTAATCAATCTGTGGTCTGTGTAAATTCTATAATTATTTAAAAAAAATTGAGAATGTATAGTACATTTTTAAAATGAGCGCTATTTTGAAAGGCAAAGTTATTTACCATAGCATTTTAAATGAAACAGTCTCAAATGTTCTAATTTGCATCTTTCAAAAGTAAAAGAGAGAAGAATTAAAAATGTGAGAAAATTAACTAATAATAAATGCATTGTAAATTTTTTTGTCTTACCTTTAGAACTATACCTTAAATGGTTAATAAAATTCTAAACATTTCAAACAACAGACTGTCTCATCTCCAGACAGATAAGTCTTATTTAACTCCCAATAACCAATGAAATTCCTCCCTTGTTTTCAATTGGAAGCCATTTGCAATTCACTTTGTCAATTAAATAGTGATTTTAATCTTGCAAGAATGGCATTTGCATTATCTTGTCATTGGACTTAAGATTATAATCTTATAAGAAGAAAGAGAGTGAAGCTTAATTGAGAATTGCATTTCTATAAATCATGTTGCAAGGCACTTTTATTCATTTATGTCTTTATGCATTATAATTTCCTAGAGATAGGATAACATTACTGTCAAAAAGTTGAAATTATGCATTCCAAGTTGTTATCGTCATTAATGAACAGGAATATGTTACTTTTTTTGAAGTAACAGAGGAAATAATTATAATTGCCACAATTGAAAGTTGAAATTCATATTTGGAATAGTTACAATAATTTTGCAATTTTTAATTTTCTATGTACGAAATATCTTTCCCAAATGTCAGAAATTGATGTTCATCAATAGTAAAATTTTTTTTCAACTAATATGCCTTTTGAACGCTAAGAATATTTTATAAACATATATATTTATGTAATATAGAATATCTCAAACAAATCTTTCTATGTTAATTCATAGCTTAAAATAAATTTCGCTCATTAATTTTAAGACGTAGCAATCACTTTTTCTTATAAATAAAGTCATAAAAAGTCAATTTTCTAATTAAAATATTATTTTTGGAATTTAGTGAGTCATAATTTTCAGAAATATACTCAGTAAGAAAATCCCCGAAATTCCAAGCAGTCTATGTAACACCATCTGTTAAAATTTCCCTTTTGGATGACGTTCGATAACGAAAAGGAATTTTTTGTAACCGATTCCCTTTCAGAATCCCAAAATAAATTTCTAGACAGCCAGATTTCGCTTGGCTCTTTTTATGATGTAGTTGCTTGTAAAACTGCAGCTCCAAAGGCCAAACCCCAAGACCCTGATTGGGGGATACTCTCCTTAAGGACTTTATGCAGGCCGGGATAGCCTGGTCGGTAGGGCGCTGGGCCCATGTCCGAGAATTCGTGGGTTCGAACCCCGCCGGTCGAAGACTCCCCGTGTAGTAAAGTGACTGATGCACGTTAAATCTGTCGAGTCGCAAAAGTCCTCCATGTTCCCATAACAAATCAATACCACTGGGGTACTGGATTGGAGAACGATCGTTCTCTGATTCAGGTCAAAATTACGATCTGTGGATGAATGAATGGGTCCGCCCTATAAACGGGTGCGACGTATGGTGTAGCGGAAGTCGAATTCTTGGTACATAAATGGCGCCAATGAAAAACAAGAAACGCACACTCTGCCTAAAATTTGCTCGGTTACCCCAAGCAGGCTTGCCCGTGTGGCAAGTGGCATTAGAGCCAACCAAGCAAGGAATTTATTATAAGATGCTAAATAAAACTCAAACGTAACCAATATTTGTATTGTCTATTTAAAATACTTGTAATTTCTAAAGATTACACAGTAAAACCTCTCGGGAGCGAAACATCTTCTGTTCCACCGTAAAATGGTGAGTCTTTCTTAGGGGTTACCTCCATTGACTTCAAAATGTTATAGAAGGTATACATGATTTTTCGCAAACGATTTTAATTTTAGTCAGTGTCATATTCTTGGTGAGGAAATACCACTTGCGTTGGTATCATGAAAACCGGATCGAAGAATAAAACTTAGCGTCAATAAAAATGATCCCTACTGATATAATTATGTGTAAAAACACATTAGCCAATCATGAATGATAAAGCTATTTTAAATTAATAAACAATTATGTTTTTGTTTATGCTAGCAATTAATTTCATATCATAAAAATTGGTTGGCGTTAAAAAATGAGAAATGACAGAAAAGAAAGTTAAGAAATGTCAAAAAATAGAATTTTTTTTAGCGATCGTCACTTATGAAAGTCAAGTTTATACAAAAAAATAAAAAATCTATACTTTTTACTAAGTACTATTTGTTGCTAATCAAAAAGAATGTTTAATTATAATTAAAAATCTCTTTTGTATCGTTTCAGAGGTCGGTGTGGGTGTGTAACACCTGCTCCAACCGGAGAAAACAGCAGAGTGCGGCCATGGCAGCTGGGCACCAAGACACAACCACTTACACAATGGCAGGTCAAAAGGCAAGTCATCACTCCAAAATAAGCTTTTTATAATTATATATTTACTCATGTACTGTTTCATAAATAAGCCCTTTCATATTTCTATGCTTACTTATATACTTTTACTCAAAGAGTTAGATTACTAGCTACTTAAACAGCTGTATAAACGTTAGATGTGACCAATAAATATGAAACACTTATCAAAATTTGATAATTTCCCCTTTTATTATAGATTAAAGACCTTATCTTTAGAATACGCTAAGACTTTTTTTTTTACCTTACATTATCTTAATTTTCCCTTTATTATATAATAAATCCCGTATTTTTCCTTATATAATCTAAACTCTCCCTTTATTAAACAATAAAACCCTTATTTTGCTTTACGCTATCTAAATTCCCTCATTATTAGGCATTAAAACCCTTATTTTATATTATGTAACCCTAATTTCCCCTTCATTATACCATAAAACCCTTATTTTACGTTACATAATTTAAATTCCCCCCTTATTCTACAATAAAACCTTTATTTCACTGTAGACATTATATAAATTCCTCATTGATTATACAATAGAACACTTATTTTACGTTATATTATCTAAACTCCCCCTTTATTATCTATTAAAACCCATACTTTTTTTTCAAACGTATCTAAAATATCTGTTTTTTTAAACTTAATATGCAAAATTAATAATAAAAAATTAAGACAAAATGAACTAGTATCTCCTTCTCTACAGCTCAATAGAAGGAAAAACTCCAATCCTAAAAATCCTAACACAACTTCTTGTTAACTTATTACGGAACCTGTACATTGGTAATACATCGTACAAAATACACATACATATCAGGACTTCAAAAATTATCTCAGTCGATATAAATGGGGCGTGTAGAAATTCCATTTGGGTATAGATTTTGTATTCTTAAATGCCTGGCTGGGCAAGTAAATATTTAAACAGGGAATACTCCTTACATTTTGACAAAATGTGCAATCATTAGACAATAGAGAAGGGAGAAAAAATTTATATTTGATCTAAAAGTTACCAAATTTAATTTTATAACTAAGAATCTATAAAACAAAACTACTTTATTATTTTTTAATTTTCTTTTACACAACCAAATGCGTCGGTAGAACAGTGCTTATTCGATCTTGATACTTCTTTATTTTATTAACAATGCTTAATACTTCATTATTTATATGTATTACTTAACACTTTTGATTTATACCTATAATAAAAGTACTGATGCGAGTAATGTTCAAATTTTCCGACATTTTAAGAACAGATACAATTATATGTTTCCATTAATACAGATTCGAAGAAAAATCTTGAGTATTTATAAGTACCATGCGGGCACGTAATTTGTAGACTAAGATGCCCTTGTTAAAATTTTGAGATTTCTGAAATCTTGATACATATAAAACATTAAGTAGCGAGTAGTCAATGAAAATATACTACTTATGCTTTTATCAACATGTCGATACTACTAGTAAGACGTGGTGAACATGTTTACTGAATAACGTTAATTTGTATCATTTTGTAAGCAGAACACCATTGCGTACAAGCCTTATTTATATAGATCAGTGAATAAAAGAATCGATAAAAGTAATATGTTATTCAATATGCCTTCCTAATTTTTGTATTTATGGATCGAATCTTCACGCACTAGGTCAAAATCTTAATGATTTAAAGGGATAACCTCAAATTTGCTTATTAGTGCAGACGATATTCTAAATTACGAAATCAGACACAAAAACGCTCTTTCTGTTCTTTTTTTTGCAAATTTCTATTTCTTACCCCCCCTCCCCTATTTAACATGTAAAACGCAATCTGGAAAGTAGAGTCTCCCTAGTTGTGTCAGGAGAGTGGTCCAAAGTTTGACGTCCTTAATGATAACTTTTCAGCGAATTATTAAATTTGTATAGACAATTATAAAATTTGTTTGTTCAAAGATAATTCGACACAAAAAATAGTTTTTATTAATTATTTATTATTTAATTTTATAAAAGTAAAAAAAAAAGTTTGAATTGTAAAGGATACATATTTTTTTTTTAAATTTTAAAGAAAGTTTTATTTAGTAAAATGCACACTTTGAACGAAATCAGTCAAGTAGTTCCTGAGAAGTCGTAATTTTAAATGTAAGATCTTCTTAAAACTGTTGTTGAAAAAGAAACTAGAAAAGTCACATTTTATTGAGATAAGATTGTCTCATTCATTAAAAGTATAATATTTGTGAAGAGAGAACAAAGTTTAGAAAATACATATAATTTTGAAATATTTATTAAATATTTCTTTAATTTTTCTTTTTCGTGAAAAATTTTGTAAAACATATGCAAAGAGGATGAATATGTTTAAATGTATTTAAAAAAGGGAAAATTGGGACAAAATTATTCCATTTTATGGTACTGTTTTATGATTTGTATCATTTATTTTAATGTAACATATATAAATACTTATATAACCACGTAACTTATATAAATGACTTATATTATCGATGCATATTGTCAACTTATTTCTGTGATATATAAAAATTGATGTTTTTTTAAATGACATAAAAATACATTGTAAATTTTATTCCAAATATTCTAATTTTTAACTAAAGATATTTTAACATTAGTATAAGTGAATGTTTAACGGTATTTATCTCATTGAGGAATATACCAGTTTTTTTTCCATTCAAAGGTTAGACAAATGCATTTTTTTCATTCACTATTATTAAGCAACATATCTAGAATATCTGCTTATTTTTTTAAAACTAGGCTTTTTTATTACTGTTTTCTGACTCGCTATGATTTATTCTCCATTCTCGAAAGATAACTTCAAAAATAGAAATCACATAAATTTATACAATTTCAAATCATAGATGGTTTGAATTGTCCAAATCTGAGAGTTTTTGTGATATGTTTACGTTAACCCTTTTTCCCGCTTCCTAGCAATGCTCAGAAATAGCGTATTGCATCTCACAAATAGCTGATGTACTTTGATTTCAACGTAAGCATTTTAAAAATGGAGATAATAAAAAAATGACAAAGTTGATACATAATCGACGAAAGATTTCTATTCATAGAAACTTCGTATCCTTATGAAGAGCTAAAACTTCTCCGAAAAGAAAAAAAAAAGCTATTCATAAAAATATAGTTAATACTACTCAAAATAAATCTTTTTTGTGGAACATGTAGAACTACATCTGCCATTTTAGACAAAAAGACAGGTCGAATTTGAAAAAGAAAGTGCCCTTATATTTTCTTAGCTTTATTGAAACTGTTGTATAATTGAATAGTTTTATTGAATATAAATCTTGAATGAAGCTCATTCTAACTACACTATACATGCATACTATAGGTACTCCTATATTTATTTTGCTTACCATCGCCAATTGCTATACAAGTATACTATATGTGCTCTTAAATTGATCGTGAACGATTACTGAGTGGAATAATTTTAAAAGAAAAGTGTAAGGGGAAGAGTCAATTTTGATTTCATATTAAAAATTGCAAATCCCTAAGGAGGAAGCCTCTTTTCATCTAAGTACGCGCCAAGTACATGCCAAGCTCCAAGCACCGAACATATATCAACAACGTATCGCTAAAATTAGCAAAGCATTATTGACGACAATAATAGATTCTTTCACATTTCTCTAAATCAAACTAGCATACCATTTTTCCATTCGTTTTGCATTTTAATATATAGCATTTTTTTATTTCAATTAGTACCTATAGCAAAGTTTCAAGACTAATCAATTTTAGCATTAGCTATTTGCTTTAGTATAAAAAGTTACAGAATAAGCAAGTGAATAAATGAATATCTTAGCAATTAATATTAATATTTAACATAATGTCTATTACAACATAACACATGACAAGTGAATATGCAATTTTTTTTCATTCAAATATTATTCACAAATTATGTGATAAATAGTAAAATATTAAAATAAGAAAATAAAGAGCCGTAGTTAAAGTAAAATTGCATAACTTTTAAAAATATTCTTTAAAAATATAACTTTTAAAAATAAATTAAAGAAAATCCACCTATTTCGTCCATCCGAGTATATATTTTGCCAAAACTGCGACACTTTAAACTAAACCACTTCCTCTATTTTCCCCTCTTTTATAGCATCGTATATCGCCAAGTCAAACAAATTATTCATATTTTAAAAAGTATTATGAAAATGAAAAAAAAATTAAAATAAAGGAAAAAAAGCTTTCGAAAAGGCTAACAGACTGCACACAAGCTCAATCAAATCTACACAAGCATTAAAATGTACAGCAACTCTCTTAATGATAGTGGTGCAGCATATGATTAGACCCATCGCGATAGACATACCCTATTCCACTACTATTGATAAAAATCTCAATATGTCTATGCGAATGATATTCGAAACACTTAATAATTAATAAATGAATAACTTTTTATTACATTAAGAAGAAAAAAAGTAATAATCTCATTTTTTAAAAAAAGAATTCGGTATATGATCAAATGTCATACTTGGGCGCAACATTTAATATGTAATATTAAACAATGGCTGTAACACATTATGATGCAATAAACAATAAAAATGAAATTAAAAGTACAATGAAGACCTCAGATAAGTCAGAAAAATAAAAAAAGCTGCATTCCGTTGCAAGATAAGAAAAAACCATTCTTTCTAGGGAGAGAAACTGTTTGCATCTTAGTGCACGCCAAATGGATGCCAAGGTCGTATATCAACATCGCCAACTATTGAAACGACGTTGCATAGCTTCAAAAAATAAAAATGATATCTAAAAATTGTAAGCAAATTATCCCCCCCCCCTGCCAGTACATTCCAACTTCTTAGTGAAAGGTCTGTCTTTGGGAAAAGGCAAAACTTGCCGAAACCATGGTAACGGAGAGGGAAAAAGTGCAGATAGTGAGGAAATCATATAACCTTGAGACGCGTGTTCTGATTGCAAAGAGTACAAATAGAGACAGTTATAGTCGTTTTTTATTAAGAACTATTGATTTTGAACACAATTAAGGTTCAATTGTATAACATATCATTGTAACATATCATTGTATTTTAAGATTAAGTCTTTACTATTTTTGAGCGTCATTTCTATTTCTTTTAGAATTTTCATTGAATTATTCTCTTAATTAAATCTCAGTTCATTTTTTTAATCATATCAAATGGTCTGAACTTTATACTCTTAACACACTACTATTAACACTTGGGATATTTTATCTACCAAACAGACGCCCACACGCAAAATACAAATATATAACTAATAGTATTTTTTCCTGTACCTCAACGTATTAATCGATAAAGATATCATTTTCCTGAGGAAGTTGGTGTCTTCCTGTCTTTATTCTTTTCACCCCCTGCCTAGAACGCTCAAGGGAACGAGAAGGAAACTTTAGACATCAATTCTTTGCTCTCCTTTAATAAAACCAGAAATAAGTTCAAGTATAGGACTATCTAGGCAAAGTTACTTTTAGGGCAAAATTGTGAAGAATTTTGGAACATGTTGAGCCATAAAATCTTTCGTATTTGCTTCAACCATATAATACTAAGTTAAACCATATTATCGTATACTTGATAATGGGGGGAAATTGCTAGCTTCAAAAATAATCAAGAGAAAAAATTAGACACGCTTCGAGTGCTCGAAGGCAGGCACCCATTCTCAAAATTCACAAGATGGGAATTTGAAGAAAAAAAACTCTGTTTTGTGAAAGACATGTTTGAATGAAATCTGTTTTGTTTTCGCTATTCATATCTGGTAGGTCTTGAGAATGGGCACCTGTTTTCCAGCACTTGTAACGAAGTCGACTTTCTTTAAGTCAGTATTTTTTTAGTTTTTATATTATCAAGTATATGTTATTGTTGTTCCAGAAAGTGTAGTAGAATTCAGAACATTTTATTAAAACGCTTATGTAACGAATCGTGTTGTTTCTGCAACGCTGGGCCACGAAATACGTAAAGTGAAAAGGTGTTTATACAAAATAATTTTTACAAATTAGATTGACTTTTGATTAACGTATTTAAAAGCTTTACTGGAATATTCGAGAGATAAACGTAAGGGATTTTTAACTCCCTAAACTCTTAGCAGAAATAATATTACCCAACAAGAAAAATAATTATAAATTTCAGTCTGTTTCTTAATTTTTCCAAAGAAAAATTACAAATATGTTTCATTAGGCATCACAAATAGAAACTCAGAAAAATCTATTCAAAGTTGATTTATAATATCAGTACCATACACATAACACAGGAGCTATAGTTAAGTACTTTCTCAAACCATATTTACGCTTTAATTAATTTGATTCTTCACATTAATCATACTAAAATGAATCCAAATTTTAAAGAGGTTCGATTGTGGTTGTACTTAGTATTGTATTTAAAGTTGTAGCAAATTCAAGACACTCCATTATGGATCATAAATGATTCCAAATTTCTAACACTGTAAATCTTCGTATTAAATTTGTGTTGTTTTAGACTTCATTTATGGTGTAAGTTTCATTAAATTTTCATACTAGTTTCGATTTCATTCTTATTAAATTTGTTCAATTTCAGATTTCATTTATTGTGTTGGTTTCATTAAATTTTTTAGATTAGTTTTGATTTCATTCTTATTAAATTTCTGTTGTTTTAAACTTCATTTGTTATGTTAGTTTCAATAGATACTTAAGATTAGTTTTGATTTTATTTTTATTAAATTTGTGTTATTTTGGATGTGTTTTATGTTAGATAATTCTTCATTACATTCTTTAGACTAGTTTGCCATAAATTTACACCATTTATGTTCATAGCGACCCGGAACTTTTAAAAAAAGCATAAACCTTCGTTATAAATTCGTGATATTTTTGGTTTCCTTCATTTAGTTAGAAAGTTTTCAATGAGATATTTTTTAATTAATAAATATGACTTCGAATTTCATGCATTACTTGGTGATAAAAAAAAAACTAGCTTTTTATTCAGTAAGAAGAATGAAGAAAGATAGTTAACATCCTAAATAATATTAAATTTAGCATCTTAAAGACTTTTAATTCAAGAACTGTGTATATGTATGATTTTTCGCTCCTATTTCACATTACATAGGATATATATATATATATATATATATATATATATATATATATATATATATATATATATATATATATATATATATATATATATGTAGTAAAAGTATACTAAATTACAAAATACGAAAATAGAAATAAATATATAAAGCTTCAAACTGTAAATGACTTGAGTGACAGTAGAAATGCATGAATTCCAAAGATAAGTCTTATATAATTCCTAAAATAATAGGACTTAAAAGTAAAAAAATAGTATATTTAGAAAACTACGACTGAAACGGAACTGGAGAAGTTAAAGCAATTCTTACTATCACCGGATCAGAAAAAAATATAGTTTATTTTTAATAAATTACTTCATTCTTTTTAGGAAATTTAGAACAAAAATATTTACTCTCGAAATTCTCAAAGAATGGTATTCATTCAGAATAAAAATAAAACAATTGCTTTTTTTTTCTTTTTCTTTTTTAAAAGATTACTTTAATTTAGGGTTCTGGTACTCTTTTGGACAAGAAGTTAAAAGTAAAATAATCTGACAAATGTTTTTAAACTAATCTGAAATTTAAAATCTTAGGAAAATACGAGTATGACTTTGCATTTTAAGATCCCATTCACTTAAAAAAAATTAAAAAAAAACTGCCTAGCAGTGGACTGATTGTAAAGACACGGTTCTCAATAGAACACTGAATTCCAGCATTACTGGTTGCAGTCAGTAAGTGGGTGAGTGACCTCTTTGATCAGCCTGCGTAGGGACCGATGGTGCTCGCTATGTGTCCTCGTTAAGCTGTTCTATCTTGAAGTGCTTGACTTTCTACCAAAAAAGGGGAGCCATTCCCTCCTGCGGAAGATCAAAATGATGGCATGTCTTCGAATCCTCCTCCAGACCGTTACCTATAGCCCGTTATTAATAACTCTAGAGTGACGTAAATAAAATACTACTAACTTTTTTGAAAAACGAAATAAAATTGTAATTAATGATTTAGGATTTTTTTTTAATTAACAGACTTTCAAGGCTTTTTTTTCTTTTTTGGCAACTGATGTCTGTCTCATTTTTTCTTGCCTCACGCAGGTTGCTGGAGACCCGAACCGGAAGGACGAGACCATGTCACGTGAGTACCTACATCCAGGTTCAGTAGATGATGTAGTTTCCCTCCCTACAGAGACAGGTCCAAACGAGTACTATCTCCTGATGGAAGATGACGACGATGACTGGGGAAGGTCAGTCCTCTCGGGGGAGGACAGTTCTCCGGGAATCGCGAATGCTAACGACGACGGCTTCAGCGACCGGACATCCAGCATACGACTGATGCTCGAAGAAGAAGATGACGACGAGGAAGATGCTTACGACAGCGACGAGGACAACAGGGGGGGAGGAGGTAGCTCCACCCTCCCCTATTACGACCGCAGCCCGGGGGAGGTGTACACCATCCCTGAGGAAGAGGAAGACTTGACCTCACCGATGTCCCATGGAACATGGGACGGAGACCTCAACCCGGACACAGCTTCATCTTTACTCCGTTGGAGAGGTATTGCATCCCCCACAAAACACTCCCCCCCATCTAGGTGGATATCACCCACCCCTCCCCCCCAGGAATGTCAATGTGTTGGGGCCTGCACACTACCACCGGAATGCCTCTTTCTCATCTCTCTGTATCTATTCCGTCAACTGGCTGTAAATATTCTGAATGGGAATGAAATCTATATTGGATGTTTATTTTTCTATCTCTCTCTCTCTCTCTCTGTCTTCCAATGATTGTTGTGTATCCCTTTTCCTAAGTTTGCCTGAATATGTTTTTCTTTAATTGATGTTTTTTTTTTGTTTTTTTGCCAACCTTTTACTTTAAACATTCATCTTAAATGTTGATTTCTTCTTTTTTGTTTTTATTTCATAAGGTGTCATATTCTTTTTTTAAAGAAAAAAAATGAGCGTGAGTGTAAATGCTCTTCGGTGTTTTTTCAACTAAATTTTTTATTGAATTTTAAACACCAAACAATTGAAAAAATTAATAATTAATTATTGAAAAATCCTTAACAAATAATATGTTTGAAAAGAGTAAATACGCATAATAAAAAACCATTTACTTCAGAAGAAATTTCTAATTATAATTTGAAATTATAAACTGTGAATACTTTTAGAAGTTTAATTTATTAAAACCTGCTTCAAAAATAATGGAATCATTCACGTATAAATTAGGTACTAGAGAGTTTAGAAAGATATTGGGAAGACATTATGCATTTTAATTAGAAAAATAACTATACTGTCATTAAAACTTATTAACGAAAAAAAATATTGGGAAATATTCGCAATAAATGAAATTTTTCATTTGGTTTACTAAAACGGATTATTGAAAATCTTTGTATGTTTCAGCCTTATTTGTTATTCATAACACGGTAGTTCGCGTGCCAGTTGAGGATTTTTATTAAATAAAATTATTAAATAAATTCGATAGAGGAAAGGGAAAACATTGATTTAATTTAATGTGCATAAACATTTTAATATTAAGACACTGTTTTCGAAATTTTATTTTTAATATAAGATTTTAAAACGCAATTTGATGAGGTTATGTAAAATTGGTTCCTTGAAAATAAAATAAAAATTAAAAAATAAATAAATAAAAACAATTATTTTTTCTTTAGCCGAATAAGAAAACTTATATTGAAATTTGGGAATAAAAAATATGTATTTAAATTAAAATACAAAAAAAACATAACTTGCAGTTTCTTCGGTAAAAAATATATGTTTAGGTGTTAGATGCCGCTTAATGTAAATTAACAGTTTTTTGGCGCAAATTGCATTTTGTTTATGTGCATTGCCCTGCTAAATAAAATGGCACCGAAAACGAAAAACTAAATTAAAATATTTAAAAAAAATGCAATATGAACAAAATGAATTTCATATCAAAATAAATAACTCCAAAAAAAAAAAAATAGAAATAAATTTCATTTTATGTGCGGAGTAAAAAGGAAAATATCGACTGTTTAGAAGTTTTAATGCAGGTTGCCATAAGTAAACCAACATCGCTTATCCTGGCGACTAACTTGGTAATAATCCTATGGGCACCTCAAAATATAGTCTAACCGTTTCTCCCGTGGCTGTAATAAAAAATGTATGATAAATATATCTTAAATAAACCTTGCTTTAAATTAAGAAACCGTTATGTTTTTTTTTCCTCCCTATCGTTAGATCTGATCAATACATATTTGCAAGCATTCGATGAATTATCTCCTGGCTCACAGCAAGCATTATTTTACATTAATTTAATGACTGTTTTACTTTTCCAAAACGGCAAAAACGTAACCACTATTTCCTAGATCACAGTGTAAAGTTGATTTTAATATCAGAAACCATTTTTTTCGCAAAGCCTAGCAAGTTTTCCAAATGATTAGAAAATAAATCATGCAGGCTTGAAACAGTGTTCAATTTAAATATGCTAGTTGACGCGCAATGAAGTTCGGATTTAGCTTGCATAAATAGCTCTTTAAAATATAAGAACTGAATCTGTCTTTACAAATAAAGGCAAGAAAAATCTGGAATCGAGGATGAATCATCAGTTGCAAATCATGAGTAGAAATCGTTCCAGGAAATTCACTTTCGCAAGGCTTATTTTACTTTTTATGACCATCACTGAAACAAGGTTTATTTGAACAGGCTTTTATATCACTTTTTTAACACTTTAAGTGTAAAGGTTGGCTTAATCATTAAGTTTTCAGCACAAACAAAAGGTAGCGCCTGGACATAAGCATGCATGAAAAAAAGGCAAAAACAAAGTTTAAAGAAGAGGAAAAAAAGAAAGAAGGAAGAAAATAACGAGAAAGAGATTTTTTGCTATCCTTTCTTTCTTTTCACGACTTTATTCAATCTTTAAGGTAGAAAGTCTCACATACTAACATTTCTACTAAGTTTAAAAAAGGATTAATTTGCCAACCTTTTCATGCCAAACAAATAAAAATGAAAATATAACGTTTGCCAAAATGCTGCTCGCTAACTGGGCTGTAATCCTCAAAAAATATATCTGCACTCACTTGAGTCAGATCAACATGAGTATCGTGACTGGAACAGCATGGAAAAGGCAGTCAATCAATTGATATCAAAATTTTATACAGATTAATTAGAACAGTATGGAAATCAATCATATGAGGATAATACAATTTTAAACTAGAGAAGTATGGGAAAGACAGTCTATCAAATGACTATAACAGAATTTTATTCAAATTGAGTGGAAACTATGAAAGTCAGTAAAATAAGGATAACACAAATTGCCTGAAACAGTATGGAAAAGACAATCCATCCAATGACGATACTGCCGTGGAAAATACAATGACATGGACAAAACGTTAATGTATCAAACGCTTGTAAGGTTTCTAAAAGTCTCGGTATTGTTTCTGTATTTAATGTAAGGTTTATTTTTTCTATATACTCTCCATTGACATGAGTCGTAACATCAGCCTCGTGACGTCACAAGAAGAGCGAAAATCTGATTTCACCTTCGATTCTCCTAGCTTGCTTTCAAGCAAAGCATTGTCGATTGAAAAGAAGGTGCTTTAATACTTCGCGCTTCCCATCACGTGGTTATTTTTCGTTTACATTGCAAAAAAGAGTTCTAAACTTCAGAAATGGCGTACATTTCCAGGCCTGTGACGTCAGTAGTCTGCATTCAGGCACCTGTAAATGGGGTGTTTCTTATATTTTTTATTATAGCCTCCTTAGACCAGTAAAATGCACAGTTAAACCCAAATTGTTTATTTGTGGGCGTCATTCAAACAGCACTAGGCAATAAATTGTTTCATCATTTAAAGAAAGAATTTGACATACTTTATAATTATTTCCCAAGCTTTTGTTTAATTTTCAATACTTTTCGATGTGTTGCTGTTGTCGGCTGCATATGTCTAGATAAGAAATCGTATCGTATATTTTCTCATTTTGACACCATGAAAAAGCAGCTGCAATTTTTTAGTATAGTGTGCTACGCTTCTTTTGAATTTCTTTTGTTGCTATTCACTTCATTGTGACACTTTTCATAGAAATTAACTCACTTAACAATTTTCACAATGAATTAGAAAACAATAGTGAGTAGCACAATTACTCTATGTGAAATCAACAATGAAGCATTTTTTACTGTTCACTATTTCTTCCTTTTGTAATTTTCTTTCTTCAAAAAATTACAAAATAATCAGTAATTGTTTTATTTTTAGTAAATATGCAATCCATTCATGATACTTTAAATCATTACCTTCCCTCCTAATTCAATATAAAGAATTTTAAAAAAAATCAGTTTCAGCCAGTTAGGATATGTTGATTTAAATCTTTTTCCATGCATTTTAAAACAATATGGAAATTAAAAAACCTTACTTTTTCATGTTAATTTTTTGCGTTTTGTTTTAAATTTAAAAATTAGTCTTTTTATTACTTTTGTATACTACTTTTTTAATAACCATACAAACATGTATTATGTTTGTACACATTTTTTTACATTTAAGTTTTTTTATTTTCATTATTTATTATAGTTAACGATTGGTTTATTCATTCATAGATTTCACAATAAAGCTATGTTTCATTTTATAAGGTTTTGAATGGGGCATCATTCTAATATTTTAAGAAAAAAAATTGTCTGTTTATAAAATTTTCAACTGATCAAATAATAGCTGTAAAATATATTTTCAACTCGGAGTGAAATAGTATGAATGATGAACACTTAAAAATGTTTCGTTGTCATTATCATTTATGATAAACGTTTCATCATCAGTTCATTATATTGCATTGTCGTTAATAATAATGTTTAAAATTGCTCCAAAACATTCTAAGTAATGCAAACTTTGTAATTTTATTCCCTTCTTACTTCAATATTACTTTTCTAGTTCAAAGTTACTTTTAATAACTTTATTTTACTTTTATAACACGTTTCGGTCACGAAATAAAGCGGAATTATATCGAATCTCTTATAATAGAAACTTTACTAAGCTGAGTTTGTTCAAAGATATCAGTTATGAACTTAGTGACAGATGAAAGTACAGCAAGGGAAATATTACTTAAAGCACTGGGAAAATAATCGTCAAGCTTTCGGAGTGCAAATTTTGAATTGGTATAATACTATGGTGATGCTAGTAGATAGTTGTAGAATTTAAAAAATACAACAAAAAAAGGAATTTTATGGTATTTTTGGGATCTTTAAAATAGGGTGATGATTTAAAAAATCAAATAAAGAAAAAACAAAAGATAGAAATGTATGGTTTGCTTGGGAAGCGAAACTTTTTTCCTCTTCCAATTTCAAAAATAGTTACAAAGTATGTCAATAGATGGTGATGATGATTTTGCTCTCAGAGCATTGACTCATGATAGTTATCTTAAAAAAATGTTTTATAATTTTTTTCGCATTTACCAACAGCACCTGTTGACGAACTATGTAACTCATTTTGAAATTTGACAAGAATAAATTACCTTATTGTTGCAATTCAAAAACATAAATAACATTATTATCGAAATTTAAGTCATGAAATCACTCATTAAGTTAGATTTTTAGAATCAATATTTGGTTCAATCAATATTTGGTTTGGTTGGTATCAATATTTGGTTAATAAATCTTCAGAATATTCAACAATCTCTCAATTATACTTAAAATAGAGGAATTTTCATGAGAATCAACTACTTTTGATCAACTACATAAGATTTCTACTTTTCTGTATGGATCTTTGCGCCATTTTTGAATTATGGCCATGTTGAAATGTTCCGTCAGGCATGTATGGAATAACACTATGCCGCAATACATAGTTGTCATAATAGCTGGGTAGTTATGGATTCTACGATAGGTTTGCTTGTGGAATGTTCATAGTACTTTTCAATAGCATGAGACTAGAGCCGTGGTTGTTCAGGCTATAAAGTCTTCCAATGAAGTGACCCGAGTTCGAACCCCAGTGACAGCTGGTCGATAATAATTCCGCACCCGGTTCACACCTACTCTAGTGCTAAAGTAAAATAACATCAGTGCTAGACGGATCATGGGTCAGAAACCTTTTTGTCGTCAGGTTAACAGTGGGAGGGTTTCGCAGTTTCCTCTTTCACCCTACCTTGCAACGATAACAGCCTCATTTGCTAAGAAAATACGCACAACATTTGTCTCAAATTGTGTTTTACGTGAAGATCTAAAAAAAAAAAATAATAATAACAATAATTGTCTTAATTAATTTGCACTTTGCAATATGTAAGTTGGTGCACAGATATTATGCACATTAAAATATATTAAGATTACATTATTCTATTTAATTTGGGAAGCCGCCATTCGTGTGTGCTAGAAATACTATTTGAGATACAGGAGAGGGAGAACACATGTTTAGACACGTTATTTATATTTTTTGAAAAGTTTTTATCCTGATTTTGATCTGATCAAGAGTTTCGAAAAGTCTGAAGTGCATCTATGAAATTTATTAGAAATCTGGGTAATCACTGCACATTATTGTCAACTTCATTTTGGATAGTGTGACATTCGCGTGACTCTGATCTGGAACATCAAAGCTCTAATTTATAAGTTCCTATTTTGAGAAATAATCAGCATGCTATTCACGAAACTTAGTCTACCCTTTCGTCTGCCTCTCATTCCATAGAAGACAGATATTGATAGTCTCTGTTCTTGAAAATCAACCATGCTTCTAGTAGGAAAAAAAAAATTATTCTCTTCTTTTTTTGTCCGACAGGATGTTTCATAGTAATTTTCTAGCCACGTGTTTTGATTTGCAAAATAAAAGAGACTTATTCACGAGTTCTTTTAAGAGGCTCATTGCTCTTAAATGTGATTATTATGAAAAGCTAATTTTCTTTAAGTACATAATTTAATCTGATTTTATTTATATTTTATTTCATAACCGTCGTTGAGCAGCCGACCCAAATTTGAGTTTACGTTCAATTCCGTAACCTTGTCATTTTGAACCCAATACAGAAGACAATTGAATGCAATGCAATGGAGAAATTTTCCTACTTGGAGGGCTATTTGATGGAACTAACCCCATTTGCGTTACATGGAGAGAAAGCCAGGAAAATCCCCTACGGTTAGTCTCACGGCTAGGGGACTCTAACCCATGACCCGTCTACCATTAAGGTTATTTTAAGTAAATACTGTGATCGGTGAGAGGTTGTGGATTGTGGATTTTATTTTATTTTTTTATTTTATAACCGTCGCTGATAAGTCGACCCAATTTTTGGGTTTACGACTTCTAATGTTCAATTCCGTAACCTTGTCATTTTGAACCCAATCCAGAAGACAAGGGAAGGATCAAGTATTGGGAGAAATTTGCCTTCATGAAGGACTTTTTGATGGAACTAACCCGTATTTGTGTTACACGGAGAGGAAGACCACGAGAACCTCACACGGTTAGCCTCACGGCAAAGGGACTCTAACCCATGATCCATTTGAACCACTGAGGATATTTCACGTCAGCACTGTGGTCGGTGCAAGCCGGATGCAGATTCGTATCGACCAGCCACCGCCGGTATTCGCACCCGGTTCCCCGCATTGGCAGGCGAGCGCTCTATCCCCTGAGCCATCACGAATTAGAAAAGAGGATTCAGGTAAAGTCTGTAACAGAGTAAAATTAAGAATCTGCAGTGTTTACAGTAGAGTTGACACTCGCTTGATAAATGATGAATCCAGCACGCTAACGACGAAACAAATCTATAAAGAATATTTATTTGTAATAAAAAGAACTCCTTTAATTTAGGCTTAACATAAATCAACTTTATAGAGACATGGTAGTTTTAAAAATCATTGAGCAAAATATGCAAATCAAATTAAATGAAATTGTATGACAGACGTTAAAATAAATTCTTTTAGGCTGTTATAAAAACTCTGTCACATGAAATAACTCTTTTTTTACGAATAATATGGTATTTTCAAAACTGCTGCGAATATTTCAACATTTATTTATAACTGTTAGGTCGAGTTTAGTCTTTCTTTAGCCAGCGCCCTCTATGCTTATTCTGAAAATGGGGCTGACTCTTGCTATGAAGAAAAGCCATGGTTCTGAGAAAATAAAACGTGTTTGTGATCTTTAAAGAGTTAATCTTTAAAAAGTTAATCTTTAAAAAGTGACGCAAACGCTCCATTGCCTGGTCTTATAAAAATTTGTAAAAAATTATAATAAGGCATTGATTTTGATCATTCTCATCTAGATAGAAAATGTCGCAAAATTGGCGATTTTTGAAAAAGTTGATTAACATTTAAAATATTTTAGTTATTTGTTCGTTCTAAAGCCCAAATAGTTCTTTACGGAATACAGATATATACAGTTTAAAATTATAGATTTGTTTTAAGATTCAGGCACCAATAACTGTGACTTTTTTTTGTTTTTGTTTTTTAAGATCACTAGCAGAATTTCACACATTCAATTCAACTAAGTTGGCACATAAAAATACAAAACAAAAAAACAGAATATTTCCTTTTTAATTGTTTTCTAGCATGGGTATATCCGATGAAAGTCTGATTAAGTCATTATTATCATGTAGGGCCGTGGTGACTCAAGGGTTAGAGATCTTGCCCCCCCCCCTCCCAATGAGGTGACCCGGATTCGAATCAAGTTACGGAAATCGAAAAAGTTATGGAAAAATAGTTCGAATGGTTCCACTTTGAAATCATTTTTAGAGAAATTGTAATATAAGTTTTTCAAAATTTATGAAAAATAAAATTGAAATGAATGAATGCTCAAAAGTCAATGAATTTAAGAGTATCAGGTATTTTGAGTATCATGTATTGGAGTGGGGCTTGCATTGGGCCCAGTGAACTATATTCCACAACTGACAGTTACATTTTTAAGATTTATTTCGACATGGTTGTTCACATAAATGTATTTTGTATATTCGACTCAGGCTGTCTATTGAAAGTTATATTCTTAATTTAGTTAACTGTAGTTTAGCCTAATGTATTTTGTGAATTAAGCTCGGTCTTATATATAATGTATTTGGGGTCGAAGCGTTCTCATTAATATATTTTGTGCTGACAGTTAAACTGTTCAGCTTTTATTTTCCACAATTTTACAATGCCTGTTGATTGCTCTGCTCTATTTTAATTGCTAGTGGTTAGACATTTTTTACCCATAATGAATCATAAGAATAAAAAAAATCAAAAGCTTTGACAACCACTTATTTTATTTTTTTAATAAAAGAAAATAACTGTTCTAAATATTTTTGTCAGATTGGCTATCCTGACTATAATATATGGGCAAACTGCAGTTCCCAAAACGGCAAGATGAATCAACTCTTACTCATTCAAGTATTTAAATAAAAAAGAGAATTTGTAGATGGACCATAGGCTGAAACTGGAAGTATGAAACTCTCCAAAATATTTAAAGTAGTATATATAGTAAAACAGCAAGTAAACAGAAGCAAAATTTTGCGAGCACCTAGAAACAAAACAACATTCTTTCTTACTATTTCAAATGCAGTAGAACGCTGATTATCCAAACGCCAATTTAGCAGATTGTCCAATTATCCGGATCGTTTAAGGATCGTGCGTTTTTTCCACTTTCTTCAAAAAAACAAATCGTGAAGAGGTTTTTTCATTTTATTTTCAGGATATCTGAAAGGGATCGAAAATGGTTTCGTTTGGTTCTAGGTGACGTTGAAAAGATCTTTACATTCTTTCCACTCAGTTTTAATGTGGGTAGTTTCTTATAAGGGTTTTCATAAAAGTTTTAAGAATTAAAACTTTCAAACACGTTATTTGTAGCAATCTATAATTTGCACTACTACATAAAATTACCAATCCTAAGCCTGGAAACAGTCTGAAGAAAGGTTAATTAAAAATATTCTTATAGAAGTTTTTTAAAGATGCTCAATTATCCAGATCGGCTTTGATCTCAATGGGTCCGGATAATCGGTACGCTTCTATTTAGAAAAAGTTCCCAGCTAAATGCCATGCAAGTATTGCAGGCATGTATGAGCAAAGCGATATTTTCTTTTAGTTGTTCCAATGAGCTTATACGTAAAAGCAAATATTAAAATATGAAAAGCAAAGAACAAGTCATAGTCTCCGGATTAACATTTCACTAACGGGATTTGGAAAGTAGAGCAGCAACGCTCAAAAACGGAAATCGAAAATCTCTAATCCTCCCGCGAATAAGTTGTTTGCTTTCACGAAGCAATCTGAGAAATATAAGAAAATGAAGTATGAACTTTACAGGACAGCTAATCCTCCCTACAAACTTTTATACCTTTTCCCATCGTCGTAAAATAAATTATTTACTTTTCGCTTCCTACCCTACTTGGAATAAATACCATTATCGTTTTCTGTTAGCATTGAATCAAAACCCTGGTGGAGAAAAAAAATGGCTCAAGTTGTACCTAAAGGCTAAGCAGTCTAGAATGCAAAATCAGCGAAAATATCCAAATCCGTCATAAAGCCAACCTCACGTTGTATCTTGTTTATTGCCCTCTGGCGCGTAAAACGGAACGTTTCTGTTTTATGATCGTCACTTTGGTAAGAAATAAAGTTTTATTTATGTATATAAAGGGAAAATGTCACTTATATTTTTATGAAGAAAATAGATTTCTTTCCTTTCTTTTTCCCAAGAATTTGGGGATAAAGTATGGGTCCCTTGAAAGATGGATTCTTTATCATGGTTAATCACATGTTTTAGCCTCTGGTCATGGGTGAATTCTAAGGAAAGATGGAGAATAAATCAAAATTATGAGGAGATTTGTATCGTTTCAATTAAAGCTAATGCCTTTTTTCCCTCGGGAAACAGGAGTGAGTCAAGATAAATGCTTGTAATAATTTTGATATCCCATTTTAAGAATATAAACGCTATTGTCGTATCTATGCAATAAATGTAACATTAAACATCAGTCCCGAATATTACTACCGTAAGAAAACCAGTTATTTTTTGTTTTGATAGATATCGGTAAGGAAGGTGGCCGTAATATAGATAAATATATTCTTGAAATTTTTTCAAGAAATCAAGCCGATAGATATCCGCGTCATCTTAATTTATGACTGACGTTGATCAGATGATCCGATTTTGGGTTTACTGCTACCAATATTCGACACGGTAGCTCTGTAATCTTGAGACGAACCCATAAAACAAGTGAACTATTGGATCACGTTTTGGGACGAACGTGCTTGGTGGACTTTTTAATGGGACTCACACGCATTTAAGTTACATTGAGAGGGAAAACAGGAAAATCGCCCATGGTTAGCTTGACAAGGGTCTAACTCATCATCCGTCTACCATTGAAGATATTTTACGTCAGTACTGGGGTAGGTATAAGCCAGAAGCAGAATTCGTATTGACCAGCCAACATTAGAGGCGAACACTCTAATGTTGCAGGAATATTGCAATATTCCTGCAAGCTATTTAGTCAAGCTATTTAGATTCTTCCGTGTTTTCTTATCTGCTTTTTATTTTTAGGTTATTACAAGAAGCCTTAATTTCTTTAGACTAATTAGAAAATGTGTAAAGATTTACTAAAACAGGTAGAATTCACTTAGGCTCATAACATAAACCTTTAAAAAATCTATTTGCAATAAGCGTTCACTTCTCTGGGCCTAATGCAAGCTACCTGAAATAAATCTGGCTCATTAAACGAAATGTGATATTTCTTCTAATTAGTTTAAGGGCAGCGGTAATAAGCTAATTTACTTAATTTTAGAGTCGCACTATTAAATACTTTCCAAATTTTCCAATCTTTTCAAGTTTCAATGAACTACTCGATGATATAAAAAAATCGTCCAGTGCAATCGGTAGTTGAATTAAAGGTTGTTTTTTTAATCAGGGTACTTCGAAGTATTATGAAAAAAAAATTTCTTTCTTTTGTCCAATACCCACTTGGATAATGACCTAGGTCATACAGGCACCTGAGAGGCAGATTTGTTGGCCACTCTTTCAGGGGCACCCTATTAGGTGGGCCAACGTTGCTCACACAATAAGGACAGATAGTACAGAGAAGGAAAGAACATCCATGCCTTGCCCAGGATTCGAACCCAGAACCTTTCTGATGCAAGGGCAGTTCCCTAACCCGTACACAGGCCGGTCGGCTAGTTTTATAAAATGAAATGGCATATTATTTACAAGATGAGTGTATTCTGAGAGCTGGATGTTTAAGTTGACAAGCGACCTTTTTAATGTCCTGATCATATTCAAAGTTCCTACATAAATGCAAGCGGGGTGTCACGTGATGAAATCCCTCTATGGAACTCATATGTTTCTATTGTTCTATTTTAATTTACTTGTACATTTCAATTTAATTATAATTCTCTTATATTTTTATAAATGTGCATTTTTATTTGATTTCAATGTTTCATTTTAAAAAAGCTAAACATCGAATTTTTTACATAAATTTCTAAACTTGCTTAAGTTAAGGCGCATAATATTTGGCTTAAAGTATAAAAATAGCTATCTAAATGAAGAATATGTTACATATTTTTTGTACATAAAAGGCTGTAATATTATCAGTTTTTGAGGTCAAATAAAAATTCAATTATAGAAATGCGATTTTGAAAAATCATTTAATAGAAATTATAATTAAATGATCAATATCGACATTAATATAACCAAAAAGATTTGTACTAATCGTTTTCGACAATTTTGTAATTGATATTATAGTACTATAGTTGTTTTAAATCATAATCAATAAATCGATGTTGGCTAGAAATTTATTTACTTATAAATATGTTAGAAACTGTTAGAAAATAAATTTAAATAAAAATTAAATTAAATCTTCCTTTAAGAAAACCTCTTCATTCAATGAAACTTGTTTTTTTTTATTTCTTTATTTATACTATTCTTAGAAAAATTATGTAAATTTTCGAAGTTTGAAACTAAGATTCTCATCAATTTTTTAAATGAGTTTGTTTTCTCTCTGGTATTTATTATTTTTAAAAATACTGAAACAGCTTCCATGAAAGGGAAGAGAAAGATTGAAAGTGTTTCTGAAATCTGAATTTCTAAAAATTCCTTGAACATTTATCATCAACAAAAATGGATACATTTAAATCATGTTGATTCAAAAATGAATTAAATATTAAAATAAAAAAAATATTTTTTTTTTTTTAAAAAGCACTAATTTAGAAACATCGTATATTTTTTATTTTGGATGTTTTATGAACTAAGTTAAAAATAATTACGTATACATTGAATAGTTAATGATATTTAATAAAATGGGAAAGTTCCTGGACTCAAGCTTTTGAACCCAGCACCAAATTTCTTCAACTTTAAAAAATGTATCGTTTAACGGTTGAGTTTTCGATTGATTCAATTAATAGTCTTTACGTTAAGTCATTATTATTTATTTAATAATAATTTTTTATTCATATTTAAAACATTAGTTTCAGAAAATTAAACTTCATTAAATAAAAGTTAAAATCCCGAATAATAATAAAATGCAAACTATTTTTACTTGGGGAGCATTGCACCTGAAATGATTTGATCATTATTCTTAAAATGCACTAATCATTATCTCAATTTCTAAATGCATGTTTTATGTTGATGAAAAAAGGAATTTTTGTTTTGCTCAAAAGTGACAAAAAATGCTGTCGGTAAGATGAAAACCGTTTAAATTTATCAAATTATTATATTTTCGAACAGCTTGGAGCTCTCACCGTATCGATCAACTGACCCAATGTTGAGTTTAAATTTGGTTTAATAAAATAATAAAGAAAACTAACTACTTTAAATTGGAATATTTGAAATTTAATAATTTGTACATAAACTTTTTTTACTCAGCATACTGATTTAAAGTTTTAGTGGAAAGATATATTTGTAAGATTTCTCTGGAAACATCTTAAATTAAACATCTCAATCATCCTAAAAATTTAAGTTTAATAAATACTAATTAATAAATTGAATTCGAGATATAAAATGAATATTAAAAATAATGGTTTTCTTGAAAGTAGTTTGAAAAGGAACAAAGCCATTTTACTTTTTTTTAAATCAATATGTTACCTGATTAAAAAATGGCTCTTTATCTCACAAAGTAATATTAGTTTAACATTTTAAAGTATTATTGTGATTAGTGCCTAATTAATGGCGAACTATCCTTTATATTTATTAATTGGCATAAACTATTAAATTCAAAAGCATTTTTCACATGATGCTTAGAGTTAATATTAATTTAAGAGTTCGACAACATTTGGAATATTCTTAGACATTTATTTATATCGGCACATTTTTTAGCTATTGGTTCACGATTGTTTGATTCACATATAATTTTTAACATATCCTCAGTAGAGGAAATGTTATCTTTCTTTTTTCAAAAATCGAAAAAGCACTTTATTATTTTTCATGGCCTATCATATTTTTTTTTCCTTTTTTTTTCACAAATGAAAATTTTTCTATTTTGTATTTCTCTGAATATTTTATTTTATAACCGTCGTTGAACAGCCGACTTAATGTTTTGAGTTTACGACTACTAATGTTCAACTCCGTAACCTTGTAATTTTGAAACCAATCCAGAAGACAAGGGAACTCCTGGATCACGTATTGGGAAGAATTTGCCTTCGCGGAGGACTCTTCGATGGAACATTTACTTAAAGTTGTGAAAACACTCCACGGTTAGCCTCACGGCAAGTGTACTACTCAGGATATTTTACGTCAACACTTTTGTTGGTGCAAGCCAGATGCGGAATTCGTATCAATCAGCCATCACTGGGATTCGAACCTTATTCACTTCATTGGAACACTCTATCCACTGAGCCTTAACGACTTAATAGCCAAGAATGTTGGAGGCTCATTGGTTTTAGAACTATGTGTAGAACTGGGGTCGGTTCAATTAACCTGGAGATTCGAAACTCGCCCATCTTCAAAACGATAAGTACCAGTTAATATGCGAAGTAAATGTGGGCCATGTGCAATGTTGAGCTCATTGCAATATTATGCAGTTGGTCTCAAAATTGTGGGACGCTTAATTCCAATCCCTCCTGGTAGAGAAAGGGGGAAAAACTAATTTTTTCAGTGATAATAAATCCTTAGATGTTTGTTTTGTATATATTCAAGTAATGTTCTGGTACGACTTTGCCATTGAAATCATTGGAATTATTATTATTTTTTTTAGATGCGAAGTTGTTTTTTGTGAGATCTTCGGTTCATCTTTCATAGCAAAAAAGGATTTTCCTGATTTATAATATTTTTTTTTCTTAATAAGTATCGTTTTTTAATGATACTTATTCAATCAAATAATCCTATGCAATCAAATAATGATTATTATTGGTTTTTATCAGATCAATAATGATCACATAAGGCTATGAAATTGTTTACTATGCTTGTTGAAAAATATTTTTAAAATATGTTTCCATTCCTGGAATATCTTAGTACCAAATAGTAATACATAAAAATTTATTCATATCTATAAAAATGCCTGTGGAAAAATTTAATTTTTACTTATATACTACTTTTATACTAAGATGGAATTCCCTAAATGGAAAATTTAGCAATATAGAAAAAGTTAAAGTATTTCAACACAATGAATCAATGAGCATTGAATCATTTTTTTTCTTTTTGATAAATTAAAATTATATTTCGCAAGCTCTGAATAAATTGTACGTGTGTTTATGGAAAAAAAATCTTTAAGATTCATTTAAAAAATTCAATGTTTCAATTCTAATAGGTACATGTTTGGTATAAAGATGTCTGAGCTGACGTCGCCTAACATACTTGCCAACTGATCATACTTCAATCGATCGCTTTCAACTCTTTTTGTATCCAGTTAAAACGTTCACGAAATCGTATTGAGTATTTACTAAAAGAGTGCATGTTGATTTTTTGTTTTTATATAAAATCTCAGTAAGCGAAATTAGGAATTAAAATCTACTGACAATTTCTCATTGACCGAGTTTCATGCTAGTTGTTGGACATTAAAACCCACACTATTAGGGAAATGGAGTCATTGATGAAATCGAGTGATCTAGTTCAGATTTTAAGGAAGGAGAGCTTTGTAATGCTACCAGAAAATCTGCGGTTGAACACTAAGAAAAGAATAGGATCTACAGACATTATTCTTACTCAAAATGAATGATAAATTTTCTTGAAATAGGAGGACGCTTTTTTCATTTAGTACCTCTCTCATTCTTCTTGATTGAGATGTTCTCATAGTGTTCAACGTTTCGTACGAGAAAGAAACTGCTTATAAAATATCTTTTTGTTATACTCATACTGCATTAGAAGTTATTTTTTTATGAGTGAGCTTAAAAATCACTGGTGATTGAGCAACAACCAAATAGTTATTAGTGGGTCATCAATGGGGGGGGGGAGGGTATTAAAGATTTTGGAAACGATCCCGCGAAAAGTTTGTGTGTCTCTTAATTAAAAAAAAAAGTATAACAACTTTTTTTCAAGATCATTTTCAGGTATTTGTACAAATTAAAATTATGTTAGAAAGTTTACTCAATCAATTTAAGAACAGAATAGTGGAATTTATCAAGAATGTACAGTGCGCCAAAAAGAAACGGACCACCCAGAATAACTTTTGATCTGAGGATGGGATCTTCACGTTCTAGGACTCAATCTGAATGGTTCAAGGGATTGACCTCAAATAGGCTTGTTAATAAGCGGAGACGATATTTTAGGTTACGAAATGAAGCGCAAAATAAATATACATTTTTTTTTCAGCGGATTCGGATTTCTGACCTCCAAAATAGAGTGAATAGCAGCAATCTGGTGCCAACGTGGTCCCCACATTTTTTTTTCAAGAAAGCGGTCCAAAGTTTGGACTCCTTAATGTTAATTTTAATTTAGTGTATTTCGCCATATCTCGAGAACTTTTTAAACGAATTGAAAAATGTTTGCACACACTTATAGAATTTGCTTATTCAAAGATAGTTCTGTGCTAAAAATAACTTTTAGTAAATATTTATCATTTTATTTAATAATTTATTTAAAAAGGAGTCATCAATGACTATTACCCACCCGTGACCTTTCAAAACAGCTATTCAAAGGTTATAATAAAATCCCGGAAAATGAACAGGGAATTTTAAGGGGATCAATAAATCTTCCCCAATCAGGTGTTTACCAAAAACAGGTCAGAACTAGAAGCCCATTTAATCTTATCGCTGTTGTCGTTGTCCTAAGCGATTAAGGCAAGGGGCGAGATTGTTTTCGTTTTACAGTGGCGCCGACTTCTGCCACACCATACGTCACACCCGTTTATTGGGATTACCCATTCATCCACAGATCGTAATTTTGACCTGAACCAGAGGAAGATCCATCTCCAATTCAGTGCCCCCATAGATACCGACTTGTTAAGGGAACTTCATGACCCCCGACAAATTTTAATGTGCATCAGTCATCATTTACTACACAGGGAGTCTTCGGCCGGTTGGATTCGAACTCCCGTTCTCACGAACGGAAGTCCAGCGCCCTGCCTACCAGGCTATCCCGGCCCATTTTTTATCACTCTATCTTAAGTATAAAAAGAGACAATAAAGAAATAGTAAAATTAAAGCAAATACTTTAGTTAAATAAGTTAAATTATAAAATGAGTTAAGTAATTATACAAATGAAGGAAGATATCGTTGCAGACGATACACTTTAATGTTTGACATGCTTTTTCAGAAATGCTCTCTCTAAGACTATCTCCTGACTGATAGGCTTAACCCCAACATTCATTCTTGGGCAAAGGCCCATGAATTCTCTCCCCCCCCCCCACTTTACTTCAGTGCACAACACGTAAAAGAGAGAGCGAGTAACCCGTGTCATTGCTAATTGATTACGCTTCGTCGTCTTGGAAACGATTTTGCCCCGATATACGTCACGTGATGGCACCGGTCGAACAGCAGTCCAGGAATTTATGATAAAAAATAAAGATTTATATTAAAGGGGGGGGGGAGCTTTTTTTTAAGTACTCGCATAAAAATATTATTTGGATAAATGAGATAAATTTTTGTGGAGTGATGAGTTTTTTTAAGAGGGTACTTTGCAAAATGAATTATAGTATAAATCAAATTTTGTTCTAAGCGTGAGATCGGCAAAAAAAATTTAATAACTTCTGATGATTAAAGATTCTATTTTGTTTACCCATAAATATAATTTAAATTATACTTATTTATTATTTATGTATTACATATTAATTATATCACACAAGGCTTATTTTAATTGCACATAATAGAACTAAACTTAATATCATTAAAAATTTTCCTTACTGAATAAAAAAATAGAATAACTTTTAATGAGTGAGCTATTTTATTAAAAAATGGTCGTTTTTCTTTTACTTAATAAACCATATAGCCAGTCAAAATGCATCATAAAAGTTATGAAAACAATTTTGATGGTTTCCTGCTGTAACAAATCAAACATTTACTTACTAAATAAAGGATACATCTAATCTACTTAAAAAAAGTCTTAGGACACTATAATAACAAGCCACATTATGAATTCTTTTAGATGGAAATTTTAAAAACGTTTTTGATAATGAAAAAAAAAAATCTCAATTTTCATTCAGAAAATAAGATGTTTAAATGTATTGTCCTGTGAACAATTCGAAATTCTAGAAACTTTTTAAGTACTTATATGGAAACTTTTCTAAGATATAGAATGTAAATAAGACATTATCACTGTATATTCCCAAACCTTTCATTTAAAAAAAAGGTGCTAACACATATTTGACATCTAATTACAAGTTTTTCAGTAAAACTTTAGATGGCCAAAACTTTTTATGCACTATTTTAAATTGCTAAAAGTTTTCCAAGTATCCATCGTGAAAAAACATCAAAATCTTATTTATTTTATTTCTTATTTATATTGAAGCGATATTCTCTCTCTTTTCGCCTTTACTTTCATTACCACACAACTTTTTTTCTTTTCTTTATTGAGTATTTTTCTATAACGTCCGGTTGAACCGTATTTGGAGTGATATTTTTTCATCTCGTCTGATGATAGGGAACAAAAAAGAACCTTTAAAGAAGATGTTCATCGTATACTTTAACTCGTTACGATAAATGGTTACCATGACAACCAAATGTTCCCACTCGCTACATCCTTTGTTGGTAAAATGGAGTTAGTGAGATCAACCATTTATAAAAGTTGCCAGAATATCTCCCTACTTTGGCACAACTTCACTTCATTTGGCGGAAAATCTGATGTTGCTAATTAATTACATACATAGTTGAATGCAAAGATTAACTAAAATAAAATGCATTGCCTGTCAACTTTTGATTAACATTTGTGATGTTTAAGTATTTTGTAAATAATTATCTCACTCAAATCTTATACTTTTACAATTATTTAAATTCCAAATCCTTCTGGATCTTCTGATCTAATGATCGGATTTATATATATTATAATGGTTTGAGCCCTTCTAAATCAGTGCAGAAATTCATCAAGTTATGAAATACAATGCTAAATACATTTATTTATAAGAGGCTCCTTTAAGCATCGACTTAAAAAGCAGATTCTTAAAATGTTTGTCAAAAATGAACTAAAAAAATTTTACCTACTACTAGTATACCGAATTAATATTCACCGAAAGTCAAAAACACTATCAAAATTTATGGAAGCCCTGGTGAGGAAAACAGAATGAAAAACATCAAAACCAGTTTGATTGTTTGATGAAGCTTGAAAGTATTTTTAACAATCGCCTTTTTCTTTCGTGCAATCAAACAGGTTTTGATGTTTTCAGTTCCGCCTTTTGTTTTTTTATTCCTCACTCAAATATTATTTTTCGACTTCTCGTGTCCATATTTTTTTACTTCATTTTTAACTAGGTTTCTAAAAATATAGATTAAGGATGGTCAGTACTTAATAAAAATATCTTACATAAAACTCTTCTAATTTAATAAAAAAATATTAATACATATTTTGTTTATTAAACAAAATTATTAAACAGAATAATTAGTCAAGAAATCAGCCCATAATGCAATTCATGCATTTCTTACAACAAAAAAAATCTATGACTTAAAATGTAAGTTAAAAAGAAATGACTGTAATAAGTTACTTATTATTTAATTTAATAAGATTCTAGTTAATCTAAACTATAATCTTAAAATATTTGAAAGATGCTGCAAAAAAGTTAGTAATTGCATTACAAAATGCATTGCAAAAACCAAGACTTGAAATAAATGTTCCTTCTCGAATCTAAAAATCCTATTATTTTTATTCAAAAGTCTTCTGTTTAAAATTACCATAAATTAGCAATTTTTATTCATTTTTTATCCAATATAAATTTCTTCAGATATTCCAACGTTATCAATATTTTGACTTTCATAGGATATCGTACAGGTTAGAATTACTTATTAATTTTTCTTCGATTTCGAAGAGCTTTCAGATTTCAAAATACTTTCCCGTACATTCCAAAACAAAATGTTTTTGCTATAAAAAAGGCCTCCTATTTACATTTTGATACTGATCATTATTCATCTGATGTCTTGGAAATTGGCTGCAGAAAATAAAAAGAAAACAAAGATAAAAAGTCGTTAAGATAAGGCGACTCTTCAAAATATTTACATATGGAAATCCGAAAATTTTCTGCTTCCCAAATATTCCGGGACTTTAACAGAATTCTTTTCGCTATTATAAATGACAAAACATTCGACGTGAAGACTTTCACATTCAAATAGTACCGAAAAAAAGTTCTGTGAAATTCACATATGTGCACCAAATATTTTTGAATTTCAACCTTATACTATAATGAGTGAAACTTATACATTTATTTTAAGCAAAACTGAAACTAAACATAATGCTTAACCCAAGGGTCTACAAATAACCTTCGTCATAACTGTAGCTGCGCCTAAAGTTTTATTAGATTGGAAGCAATCATATCTTTGACTTACCTGATTAAAAGACGTCAAACTCATTATTTCATAACTCGTCTAAGCAATGACTAAAATAGTTAAACTTTATTTCGAGGCGTCCCTTATTGGATTATCGCTAAGTTAGTCGACAGGTTGAGCAATGTTGTTTCATTTATGGCAACCCACAAAAAAAACCCTGTAAATAAGATAGACCAATATTTACTTTTCTACTGCACACTTTAGATAACATAACTTTTCATTTTTACGTTAATGAGTTGTTTTATTTTGTTAGGAAATACATTTCGTTCCAGTTTTATGTTTGATTATGTTTTGTTTTCAGCGCCTTGTTTTTGACCTGGCGTAGCACAAAAGTAATCGATTTTTGCCAAGAGGCACCTCTAAACATATTTTTACTTCAAAATAGTAACCTGAATTCTTTCTAATGTTTGAGAAAATCTTCTTTAAGTTCAAAATAATCTCTGTTTCAGCATACCTTTGTTTTATGTGTGTGTGTGGTTTCAGTTAGAAATAAAAACTATAATTTCACTGACTTATTTAGTTGAAAGCTATCCACCTCGTTTAAACTTTTTGCATTACTTCGGATTTTTTAAGGGGCACTTTTCAAACTGGCAAAATATGTTCGATTGCTAAATATTTTTTTTCTCTTAATTTCGAATTTCCTGCAGGTATGGGCCAGCCATTCCAGCCTCAGCAGCAACAACAACCCATGACAACATTGACCACTGGTCAGCAATCTGTATCTCTTTTGGGCACATCGTCAAGTGGTGGAGGATTTGTGTCTGGTTCCTTAATACCGAGCAGTGCAGTGAGTGGAGGCATGGGGAGGGGTAGTGGGACCATCCCTAGGACCGTGCCTCTTACGGCGCTGTCCCAGACGCTGCAGCAGCAACAGCAGCCTATGTGGCCCAATTCTCAGCCCCAGCAACAAGGACAGCCATTGCAATCGCAACCACAAAATCAATGGAATTTACAACAAGCAGTAAGTGGCGGTCTATTTTTTTTTATCTCAACAAATCCTTAGATATTTTTCTAACTAAAAGTGTATTTAATTCTCGAGGTAGTTAAAAAGTTAATTTCAAAATGCATTTGATATTTTAATGCAAAATCGCTTGAAATTTGCCGTTGATTTGAGTGCAAATTCTTAAAAGAATTACGCTTACATATATGCATTTAATCCTCTTCAAAATACCGTTTTCTGCAATTGACTACGTTTAAGTCAGAGGCTCTCAAACGTATTCAATGAGTGACACACTTTCTGAGTATCCCTATCTGCCCAGTACATTTCGCAAAATAACGTATAAAAATTAAATATTTTTACATTTTTGTTGCTTTATGGCCACCCTGGGAGAATACCCCCAGGATATCCAAGTATAAAATTTAGGAATAATGGTATTAAATCATTTTCAATGCATGTACACCATTAATCTTTACGGTATTTCCTTTTCTATCAAATCAAATTTTTACGTATCTTTGCATATTTTTCCTATCTTTAAACATTTATGAAATAGGTGAACATAAATTTGAAAAATACACCAGTAATACTGCATAATAGCTTGTTAGTTTTTTGTATAATTTTCAATTAAAAATAAAATGAAAATAACTATTTCACCACTCTTGAAATTTCTTCCATTAGTTTTAAACCTGATCTACGGCGCTAATTTTCTTTTACGAACGTGTTTCTTTTCACAGCAGGTACAACAGCAAGTGAATCAAGTAGGACCACAACAACTGTCAATGCAAATGAATTCTCAGAAATCGAAGCCCATGGATTTGGTTCCAGGAATGATGATGACAACCCAACAACAACAACAAATGCAAATACAACAGCAACAGCAACAACAGCAGCAGAAGCAACAACAGCAGCAGCAACAACTGAAGGGACAGAAGGGTCAAAAGGTGGGTGAGCAGCAGGACTGGTCCCCAGGGACTGATCTGTCCCCCATCATGGATGTCTCACCTTCACTTGAAGCTGCGGAGCAAGAACTAATGGAGAAGTGCCAGGAGGCTGACCAGCTGAGGCCGATACCACGAGCCACCTCCGGGACGATATCGGGCATGTTGGCCGACTTCAACAAGGCGCTCGGTCTGGCTACCACGCCCACGCTAGACGACGGTCAGCAACGGAGTCTAGTGGCTACAACTACGACAACGGCTCCTCAACAGCAAATGAGCGGCATAGTTGGTAGTGGCGGAATGGCCCCAACGTCAATTATACCAAGTAATTCTTCCTTTTAAATCTGTTCTGCATACGTGATTTAAGTAATTTCCAACGTATCATCAAAACTAATAACGTGGATTAATTATGTTGACAAGTCCAGCCATTGGCAATTTACCAAAATAAACATTCAGGGTTTTAATAGCAAATGGTTCATTAACAGTGTTTTGTCATGACTTCCCTCTCCTTTTGTATGCAATAATTTTTCTAGAATGGTTCCTATATTTTCTCTACTGTCAACTATAAATTTATGAAAATATGAGCAGGGCAAAAGACTAAAAAATCCAGGATAAGCAGTGATCAAAAATGGGAAGAAAAACGCACCATCCTGAATAACTTTTGATCTGATGATCTGATCTTCTTTTAATAAGACTCAATCTTAATGATTCCGGGGGGGGGGAGGATATGCTAACGTAAAAGTGTACTTTTTCAGAATAAACATAACTTTTTTTTAAATGGATGTGGTTTTCTGACCTTAAAAATATAGGGGTAACCACAATAAGCGGAATAGGGTCCTAATAGTTTAATCAGAAAAGCAGTCGAAAGTTTGAACCCCTTCATATTAATGTTGCTTTTTGCGTATCTCGCCATTTCTCGAGATTTTCCTTAAGTGAATCGCAATTTTTAATTAATAATTTTTTGGGGGATAAGAATAATTTTTAATGATTTTTTTATTATTTTTTTATAATTTTTTTATTATTTTGTATTTTTTTTAATAATAGTCGTAAAAAATTGAAAGGTAAAAAATACACATTTTTATATCGCTTAAAAGAATGTAATTTCTTAAATTAAGTACAAAATTTGAACGAAATCGGTCAAATAGTATCTGAGACGAATAGTTTCTTAAATTTTGCTTTTTTACACATGAAATTATACTCTTGATAAAGATGTAAAAATGTATAACCCTTAGAATTAAAATTTTGTCGACTACTATTAAACAAAACAATAAAAAATAATAAATCATTATTAAAAAATATGTTTGCATGGATAAATGGAAAAAGCGAATGAAGTCTTCGGATAATCTTCAGATAAACGAATTTTACAATTTGCTACGGTTCGCTTAAAAACTTCTCGAGATATAGTGAAGTGCACGAAAAGTAAAGTTAGCATTAAGTAGTCCAAATTTTCAGCCGATCTCTTGATCAAATTATAAGGACCATATTTTTCTGATTATGATTAAGCCCCCCCCACCATTTATTAAAGTTCAGAAATTCAAATCCGTCAAGAAAGATATGCTTATTCAGAAAAAAAAGGCTTCTTTGTGTTTACTTAAAACATCGTTTTCGCTAATTAATTAGCATATTTGAAGTCATCACCCCCGTGAATCATTATGATGGAGCCCTAGTACGCGAAAGCCTGATCATTAAATCAAAAGTTATGCAGGGTGGCTCATTTTGTTTTTTGCGCATTGCGTAACCTGACTGATGAATATTGTACTAATATTTCCAACGTTCACTCCACGTATTGCTCTACAAAGCTTGAATATCTCACATTATGTTAACTCCGTAAAAATAGCCTTAACTTTTATTATTTTTACTCTGTAAAAATAGCCTTCAACTTGATCATCTTAATACCATAAAAAGAAAAATAACCTTGCAAAATGCTTATTGAATTTGCATATCTTTACTAACTACAAATAAAATTTTACTGTTTTCGTGTAAAATCCTGACGACCATTTTCTGTCAAAACCAAAAAATGGAAGCTGATTGATGAGGATCAATAAAAAATTTTACAAATAAACTGTGACACAATTTTTTTAATCTTACGTACTAAAACACTAATTCCATAATTTTTCGTGAAAATGTTTTTTAACTTTTTGGTTAATTCCCAATAAATATGAATTGGTTACCATACAATTAAATATACAATTTAATTCCCATTAAATAAGCATTGGTTACGACATAAAGTGATTTCGTGAAAATTTCGCAGATTTCGCACCGAGTTTGTTGGACGATGAGATTTTACGCAGATATCAATGTAACTATTAATAAGTATTGTTCACTATTGTGAAGTGTTTAGACAAGAAAAAAGAAGCAAATCGTAAAATATGTTTTTTTTCTCACAAAGATGGCACGGAGATGGACCAGAACCAGAATCTCGTGCAACAGCAGTTCCAGCTTCAGCAGCAACAGCTCATGATACAACAACAACAGCAGGTGATAGCACAGCAACAGCAACAACTACAACAGCAAGCGCATCTTCAACAGCAGATGCAACAACAACAACAGCAGCAACTACAAAGCCATCAGCAGCTCCAAAGTCAGCAGCAACAGCAGCAGGTTTTGTTGCACGATATGCAACAGCAACAACAACAGCAACACGTTATGCAACAGACATCTCTCGTGCAGCACCAACCGGGAGTCGTCATTGGTGGAGCTCCGATGCAGCAGCAGCAGCAGTCCCAATCCCAGCGGAAGGTTAGGAGGCTTATTTATATTATATTATATTATATTATATTATATATATATATATATATATATATATATATATATATATATATATATATATATATATATATATATATATATATATATATATATATATATATATATATATATATATATATATATATATATATATATATATATATATATATATATATATATATATATATATATATATACAAGGTCCGGCTATTAATTTCCAGGACTCATGGAATAACTCAGAAGAAAATAAAATTAAACACATAGCCATTTAATATTATTCGAAGTAACCCCCATCAGCCATAATGCACGTCTGTGCTCGGCAGTGCAAATTTCGGATCGAAGTTTTAAAGTCCTCTTTTGGAATGCTCTTTAATAGTGACGTTACAGTCTTCTTGATGGCTTCGACATCTTGAAATCTTGTCCCCTTCAGAGAATTTTTAGGAAACAGTCTGCGGGTGCTAGGTCTGGAGAGTATGGTGGATGCTGCATTTCAACGACACCATGCTGGGCTAAGAATCGCCTCACAGGCAACGCAATGTGTGGAAGCGAACCTTTTCAATTTCTTCCGGCGTGCGTAACGACTGCGGCCAACCTGTGTGTGGATCATCTTCCACGCTTTCGCGCTGTCTCAAAAGCGTTTAAACCATTCAAAAATTCTGGAGCGACATAATGCTTCCTCGCCGTAAACTTCTTTAAATCATTTGTAGGTTTCTGCAGCTGTCTTGCCCAATTTGAAGCAACATTTAAAGTTTATTCCTGCTCCATTTTCACTTCGACAATAAGAATTTAAGAGCTACGTTTTAATGCGCCTTTCTATGAGAACCACTTACTTCAGTATGGTGCCGATTGCACTGCACATGCGCAAGAAAACACTCTTCAATATGCAATGATTAGCGCCATCTTCCGGCTTGTCGTTCTCCTACAGTTACGTCAGTCCTGGAAATTAATAGCCGGACCTTGTATATATATATTTATATATATATATATATATATATATATATATATATATATATATATATGTTCTCTTGCACAGGTTCACAGGCGTCTGCCTCAGCCTACTATGGAACAGATGCATGCAGCGGTCGCCATAGCAGCACAGACGCCCAAGAGCAAGTCCCAGGCCCCCCGTACCACCCCTAGCATCGGAACTGCAACCCCTTCCTTCCAGAGACCCATCTCACCCATGATGGCACCGGGAAGTGCGCGCATCTCCTCCTCCCAAGCATCCTCCATCTACGATACTTCATCTTCTGGTGGTCTCCTAAGTGTCCAGCAACCAGGGATGGTGGGCGGAATCTCCCCCTCGGCACTCAACACCTCCATCAGCCCCACACCACGAAAGGTACAAACTCACAAACACTGGCTGTTTTTTTTAATTTTAAACACATAAGTTTGAAAAAAAAATGTTGCTGATAAATGATAACAAAGTTGTAATTGGATACTTGCAAGCGACGTCATGCGTAGGTCAGCCAATCACGTACGACACACGCTTGACGTAGCTGGCAGGTATCCAATTAAATTTGAACGAAAACTGATTCAGCGTGATAATAAACCCAAGCCTCTATGCTGTAACGTTTACACGTCTTTTACAACCATGTGGTTAATTGCAAGTATCTAATTGATAATCATATTCTTAAAGATTCATATTGTGTGGATAAAGTTTTAAATTATTTTTACTTAAAATTAAGATTTTTGTGTACACATTGATAGCAAATTGAGTACTCAAAGTATAGTTCGTCGCTAACTACGATTTTTCCATCTGTCCTGATTGTCTACGAATTTTGCATTGAAAGAACGGTCCGAAAGTATTGATCAAACCAAGTCCCAGTAGGACTTGGAACAATGTGTGTCGAATTCAGCAGATGGGGTAGAATAGTCCATTTACGATTAAATGGAATATTCTACCCCATTCTTATATTCCATTACGATTAGTTTTTCTCCTATCCATGCCTCTTTCTACCCATGCCTACGTCTCTTACAGGTTTTAGTTCACCTATCCATGCCTCTTGACAAAATTCTAAAATATTTTTTTTATTTTTTACATTTGACCCGAATCTTCGTTAAATAATGCCCCAAAATTTTGATTCTTTGGCCTTAGTTTATGTTTCTTTTTCTTCATGCCAGACCAGTTTTGGTACCAGCAATCACACTAGTTGAAATAAGCCTCCATATCCATTTACCCTCAAAATACTATGTAATTTCCATAGTTTCATTTCTCTTAATTATTTATTAAATTCTCTCTATTATTTTAAAGAGAAAAAAAGGAATGTAATCCTATTTTAATAACTTAGAATGAGAGAAAATTGGCCCATAACTGCATGAAAATAATATAAACACAGTCACACACACACATAATGGAGAGATGGAAGACACACAAAATAACAAGAATATATTTACTGTAAGAGTGTGACTTATGTTTTCCATGCAATGTTTCAACTTAGTTCCTAAATCCGACCTTTTCGTCGTAATTACTATTTTCATTTTATTAAATTTAAATTAAACTAAAAATTATAAATATCCGAATATCTTTATCCACTAATTCTTTCATTCATATTATAATCTGAATTTTTTTTCATGGTAAATCTGAGATATGGCGCACTGATAAATCTTACAGGGGGCGCTCCTAAATCCATGTTCCCTAAATCTATATTCAAAAATTTCTTTCAATGTTAGAGCTAGATTAATAGTTGAATTTCAAATTTTATAAGATTTCAGAAAATTTACACGATATCGTAGCATTAAAATTATTTGCCATTACAGCTGTTTATTTAAGGATGATTTTTGAACGGTTGATTCAAAGTTGGTAAATATAAATGATAAAAAAAAATATGAACAAGTCAATTTATTTATTTACAGTTGTTGCTACGGTGTTTATCTTATTCAAAACTCTTCCAGAGCATTTATTGGTTTTTTACTTGTTTATTTAGCCGTGTTTAAGGTCATAGAAATTCCATCACGAAAGGTTGAAATACATTAATAGGATGGTTAACTATAATTTTGTTAGTTATTTTTTTCCGAAATGTCATAGAACAGGCGAATTTTGTTTTAGCATGCGGTAAAACATATTTTACCTTTACATTTCTTATTGTGTGTTATTTAAGATGATTTGTAATTTGTGTTAAGGTAAATGGCATCCATAATGAAACTTTAATTTCCTAAAAATTAATACCAATACAGGATCTAAACGGTAAAAATTCAAAAATTATTTCGAAAACTGGAAGATTTTTCTCTTGTTTTAAAATCTGAAATTTCGATGTTCGTTGTTTAAGTTATTCTAAAAGTTGTTAACGCGATTTTGTTTTAATTGGCTCAAGATATTCATATCAAGTGGAATTGAAATGTTATTCTACTTTTTGCACCTTTTTATAGCACTAACAAAAAAAATGTTTTTCCTAAATGATATTAGTTTTGTGATACATAACATATTTATAGGAAATTAGAGAAAAAGTTAAATGAAATAGAATATGAATTCGAAACACGACTTTTTCAGAGGACATCCTACATTCATTTGTGCTTTTCTGTGAATAACTATTTATCAAAACAAAAGTGTTGCTTGTATTCCGGTCGTATTTCAGTTAACTTTCTCTCTAATTTTTTTCCATATGTATTTGAAAACAAATGGTGGTATTTTGCTATTTAACCGCTTTCCCAGGTTTGACATAGATTTTACTATATTTTTTGCATGTTTGTCTTTAAACTGGCTTTTAACTGAATTTTATTTAAGAATAGGATTGGATTTCTGCGATACATAATGTACTATATTTACACAGTTTTTTGAAATTAACGTACTTAGTGTATATTTATTAGAATCCTTGGCGGAAAGAGATCAAAAAAGTATGCATATTGGAAGTGATAAATTAATATCTATGAAAGGAGAGAAAAAAAAACGCTACTGAAATTTGACAATCATTACAAGTAAAAATCTCCAACTAACAATTTTTGACAAAATTTTATTATATTTCATAACCGACGTGAAACAGCCGACCCAGTTCAGAGTTGAAGACTCATTTTATTATTTTTTTATTTTTATTTTCAAAATTTAAAGGGATCTTCCGTTTTAATCCTCCCACATTTTTCTCCCTAAAAATTCTAAAAGTTCAACTTTGAAAATTTTATACTGAACATTTTAATAAATACGGAAATGTTAAAAATCCTTACTGTTAAATATTGTTTCGAGGCGTCTTTGAGTTTTATCTAGATAGTAAACAGATTTTGAGGCTTCTGAATCGCAAATCAAACAAAAAAAATTTTTTACGAAATATTTCTTTCTCTCTTTTATATGTAAAGTATGTTTTATTATGAAATATTTTTTTGTAAATAATTTGTTTGTCATGAGTTTGTCAGTTTTTTTTCCACTTCTGGTTGCAAAAATATAAATTACTAGAAATAAATACTAGCTTGGTTGAGAAAATTTGAAATAATTAGAGATTAGTAGAAATTTCTCGAAATTGTGCGATAAATAATATGGTTGGGAAAATCACGTTTAAAATACTTAAAACAAAAATTAGTTTGAAGCGATTATTCGTTAGAGCGCTAATTGAAATAACAAATTGTTATAAAAAAGATGCTTTTGGAATTTCATACTTAACTTTAGAATTTATTACAAAACAAACGAAATTTTTTCTTAGTTTACAATTCAGTCTTTTAAATTTTGCTCTTTGAAACGAAAATATTAAAGGAATCTTAGATTAAAAGACAAAAGTCTATAATTGACGTGAGCACTAGCTAATATTTACCAGCAAAATGTCATATTGAAGTTGAGCTAAGCTTCTCTACATAAGTTAGATTGTTAATTAACGATAAGTTAATTAAATACAGAACCGTATGGCACATCGAATGTGTTGAAATATAATCCTTTCTCGTATTTTATTTAACTTAGATTTATTATTAGTTTATGTATCTTATTGTAACCGTGATATATTCTTGTTTTGTGTACCTGGCAACTTACCTGGAATAATTAGTTTGTTTATGTTCCACGTGGCTTCGTGCCTGTCTTTGTGTTAAGTCTCTATGTAAATATATAACGAAAGAATTAAAATCGTTGAGAAAGAATCTTTCTTGAGGAATATAGAATGTGTCACTTGACGGGCTTGGCTTACTCGAAATATGATGGAAAGAACAGTTGCTAACGTAAACAAATGCCACGTTTCAACAACCCATCAGAATCGAGATACCACATACTACGTCACTTGCATGTATCCCAATGACAAATGACACTTATGTTGCCTTCCTTGTTTGCGGTATCTTTTTCCCTCCATGATTCGTGGAGTGACGTATGTGACGATATTATTTTTAAATGTGAAGTGAAATTATTATCATAAAATAGGTTTAAAAAGGGTGATTTGTAAACGATTCTGTAAGTTAAAAATAACATTTATTTCACGAAATGGAGTAAAGTGAAACCGATATGAAGTATTTCGGGAATATTATCGGCACAGTAAAAATACAACTTATTTGAGAAATTAAATATGTTATTGCAACGCGAACTCGTTAAAAAAAATTTTGAAGTTTTTCTATTTCAAAATCAAACGACTTTTTGCGAAATCTTTTTTATTGTATATAAATTAAATAAACTGAGTAACAATCGAAGGAAGTATAACTTACTTATTGACTTTCTCTCCCGAATGCTAACAAAGAATTACGAGGATAAAATAAAATTCTCTATTATTATAAAAAAAAAAAAAAAGTGCTTCTTTTCAGTTTTCAAGAAGTCTCAAAAGCATTTTCTCCCCCATAGATGGAAGAGGCTTTGTTACTCGAGTTTCATCTTGATGTGTGTTTTCCCCGAAAAGAAAACAATATTCCCTACGCTGGGGATAATATGAGAAAAGGTTCGAGAAGGCAGGAGAAATTTCTTCCCCTAGTTTGCAAAATGTTCTTTGCATAACAATGTGCTTTTGGATGGAAGTACGTCGTAAATATTTGCTTAGTTCACCCCTTTCTGTGTTCAACTTTATTCTAATTCGAGAAATTTCGCTACCCAAATGATGGGGAAATATTTTTTAAAAAAAATCTTAATGTCAGAGGAGGAATTTTATTGTTACATTTTTATAACTTTTTTTTTATTTCTTAATAACGCTGTTGAAAATATGTTCGTATAAGGAGCCTTATTCAAATTGAAAAGAATATTAATAGGGCGGAAAACGTTTTCTTGATGACAAACTGTTAGTTTATTATTAACATTATTTTAAGCTTAAAAAGCTTTATTAATTCGAATCTTTAATAATTCTCTGCTTGCGTTTTTCAGAAAAAGATATTTTAATTTCTTTAAAATTTTCTCTTTGCGTTACTTCTACGAATAAAAATTTTTCATTTCCTTATAATTATATATTTACGTTATTTTTGGCAAAAATCTTTTTAAATTTTTTTTTTTTTCAATTATATATTTTCGTTTTTTTTTTTTTTTTTTTTTTTTTTTCCAAAGGAGTTTTTTTTTTTTTTTTTTATTTCTTTGAAATTATCTCTTTACATTAGTTTTCGCAAAAAGATGTTTTAATTCCCTTAAAATTATCTCTTAGCGTTAATTTTAGCAGAAAGATCAGTTCATTTCTTCAATATGATTTCTTTGCGTTAGTTTTCGCAAAAAGCTTTTTCCAATTTCTTCTTTATTAATTGCGTTACTTTTCTCTTTAGTAATTTTTTACAAAAAGGCATTTGAAGTTCTTTAAAATTATATCGTCCCGTTATTTTTCTCTAAAAACTTTTTTAATCTCTTTAAAATTATACCCGTTGAACAATTCTTTACAAATTTAACTTGAAGTAAAATTAATAACAATGAAATAGCTACCACAATGTTTTTATCGAGATATTTTTTAAACCGTTAATTACATTTGTGAACTAATTAAAACGCTTGCAGCATTTATGGGGTGCTATTTTTTACTTTGCATTAGTAAAACATTTGCAATACTTTGGAAATACATTTAATAAAAAATACTTGATGCAAAGACTGTTTCTGATCTTACAAAAGTGTATTTAAGGAAGCATTTAGTTTTTTTTCTTTTAGAAACTAAATCATTTAGTCAGTATTTTCTAGTATTTTTTCATTAGTATTTTTTTAATGATTATTTTACTTATTATTTATTATGACTTTACAATATTAAACAGGGTGAGTTATTTATTATAACTTTACAATATTAAACAGTGATAAAATTCCTATTATCATTTACTGCAACATAAACTAAATAGCTCACATTTTGTCAAATGCAAAAAAAAAGAACTTCAGATACATCAACTTTTACAGGCCAGAAAACATTTTTGATTCTTTCTCGATGTATTGTTCACTCTATAGGGTGAAAGATCAATATTTTCTTACTTATCGCGATGAAAATATTGAAAATCTCTCTCATCGTGAATATTTTTTCAAACTAAAGGCACGATATTTGAACTGTAAAAGATATTTTTAAAACTAGATTTTACCATGTGATTTTCACGGCCAATGAAAATGCATCGGCAATGAAGAAAAATTTCGTCATTTTATTTAATTAAACGCATTTATCACGTGATCAAACGGTCTGACTACACTATGAGCCATCTATATTTGTTTTCTATGTAGATATATTTTCCGTACAAAACAACGAGTTAGTTACTAATTTCATTGGACTTGACAAAAACGTATTGTTTCGAAGGCATCATTCATTTAATTCATAAAAATGTGTGGTTTTGTTTAAATATGACAACAAAAAAACGTATTTTTTCTATCTCTTAATTTATATAGCGTTTAGTTAGTAAAATGACTCGGTTATTTTAGAAATTATGGTTAATATAACTGTTTCAGAAACATGTCTCTTTTTCTCCATTTGGGCAAGAAAATAGTGTTCAATGTATGTAAATTAGTTATAAATACAATATCTCCATAAATCGTAAAATATCGATATTTTCTCACAATATATCGCGTTATTAAAAGTTCCGTTATCGCTCAACATCTTTTTTCGTCAAAAGAAGCTCGATATTCTACTGTTATTCTTTGGAAAAGTTACAGCTTATACTCAAAGGCATCCCTTAGTAGTCAATATTTAAGTACCCTCCAATTAATATTTAGAAAAAAGTTTTCCCGACCTCGTGCACGTCAGAATTTGGCAGGATGTAGGGAAAGAAGAATTAATTGAAACTTAATCTATAAGGTGTATTAAATAACAAGTGGTGTTGTTCTATAAAATTTGTAAAAGTGGAAAATGATTAGGCTTAAAGCAATATTCTTCCAGAATAACATCTAAAATACCTCTCGTATCTTTACAATTTCAGTCACGTTTTTCCCTGAAAAATCCAACAATCGAATAACATTTTGGGGAAAATGTTACAATTCGATCTCCAACTACATGATATCATTTTAAAGAACGACACACGTAGAAATTATTTATATCTTTAAAAGAATCGGTTTTGCGATGTGAATTCGCGAAATTATTTTATGAAGTGTCTCTTGTATCGTTACAATTTTTGTCACTTTCCAGAGAGCGTTCCGCAAAAACACAGGGTTCTGCGGAAAGGTCATAAGAGTTCCAGGAAAAAATGTCTTTTTTCTTAGCCAGTTATGTTTTTTTTATATTTTTAAACATGAAACTATATTGACATCTATTCAATAATCCAAAAGTCTGATTAAATTACATAAGATCAATTGAACTTATATCCAATCAGTATTTAATGTCCACGGGCAAAATTCCAAGGAAAGAATTTTCCACGGGGTATGATAAAGATTTTATAAATCGAGTGATTTGCTAGCTTCAGCTCATATAATTTAAAATAGAACTTTCTTATGATTCCTTGGATGCAGATTATCAAAAGTAAAATCAATGTTAATAATCTCGCAATGCATGGGAAGGATTCAAAAAGTATAAAAAATCACGTGTTTCTTACATTGATAACTGGGTACTTGCACTTCAAGAAGAAGACCACGGACACCTACTCATGTGACCTATAACGTCATTGCCACCTGATCATTTTTAAGCAAAATGGCGTGTTAGAGTTGAGCTAAGTTTCTCTACAGAATGTCAATTAACGCGAAGTTAATTAAATACAGTGCCTTATCACACATTGAATTTATGGAAATATAATTTCTTGTCTTCTTATTATTTGTTTATGTATTTTATTATAACCGTGAAATATTTTTTGTTTTGGGTAACTTTAATGCATAACTAGTTTGTTTATGTTCTACATGCCTGTCTTTGAGTTAAATAAAAAATAGATGGTGAAAGAATTGAAATCGTTGTGAAAGAATGTTTGCAAAAGAATATAGGATGGATCATTCATTGATATGACTTTTCATTTATTGATATATCGTGAATGGATGCTTGACGGGCTTGGCTTACTCGAAATGCAATGGAAAGAACAGTTTTTGACGTAAACAAATAACACGTTTCAACACTCAATCGAGATCGAGATACCCGTACTACGTCACTTGCAGGTATCTCATTACACTTTTACAGCGAGTTTCTATAAACTTCAACGGAAACTTTACAAGAACTAATGAAAATATTTTTCAGACCATCGAAATATCGGTTCTTTTTGATGAACTGAACTTCGCATATTATGTTAAATCTGACACTATGAAGTCGCACTATGGAATATGAAGTGGAAATAATTAAAATGTTTTTCCATTAGTTTCCATGAATGTGAAATATGGTGATATAATGGTACACTTCCGTTTTGGAGTGTGGTAAAAAACCCTATTAGCGCAGTCCTACAATATGCACCCATACTAGTGTAATAGGTCCTCATTACCATTACTTATAACTGCAATACCAGTAGTATTTAATACCACGTTTAATTAAACATTACTGGCGTCAATAATAGGGAGATTTCGCAAAATTTATGTTAGCTTCCGTACGCTCATGTGAGTAAGATTTCAAGTAATAGCGCAATCAAGCAAGTGACGCATGCGTACTTCTAGTACGCATGCGTCAGCTCTGGTGAAACTGTGCACGCACCCGTGAACTTATCTAAGTGAAAAGTAAGAGATTTTGTTAAAATCTGTAAGTTAAAAAAGCATTGGAATATCATTTGATCACAAAATCAAAACAAATATGGTTGTAGACTGTTTCCTTAAAGCTGTGGCATACGATTCAAGCTGCTTTGCTCTACATAAGACAGCTTATGAATGAGTAGAGAAATTTTGTAGATTATAGATTTTGATGAATTCAGCGATGCAGATTATTATTATTATTTAAAAAAAATATTATTGAACTTCTATTGATTATTTAACTTCTTTTAACCAAATCGCATAAAATAAATATAATTCTGAAATAGCGAAAATATATCTAGTTTCTTATGAAACTAGTGCAATTATACAACCATAATGTTAAACATTAACCAATTAAAAACATTTTTCTTGAATGAATCAATATTTGTAAGATCACACGATTCTTTTCTTCAAATTCGTATTCCATGTCGATGGTTTTAGTTCGAAGGTAGCCACAAAACAACAGTGTAATGTAAATCACGCTGACGTAACGTAAAGATACGTAGCATCTAAAGGAGCCTGCTCAGTTGCTTTAATCCTACGTTAAGAAGCTTACGTAAAAGTTCGATATCTCTCTATATTTGTACCTTTGAGGAAGGAGGAAGCCCATCGAAATGAAATGTATAGGAAAAATCTGTTGATTATAGTATTTTTTGAGTATCGGGAAATGACCTCAAGCAATAGCATTATGCCAAATGATACCGAATATAATTCATATTTATTTTGAAGGGATGAACTTCTAACAATATGATTTGCTTAACCTGATAACATATAGCCACGAAGAACGGGGAAAAAATATTAAAAAAATAGGAATCAGTTTAATTGTGTCTTTTAGTTTTGTGCATGATTTTGTAGTGTTGAATAATACTTTTTTTCATCCCGTAAGAAGAGCTAGTTTTAAATATAATTAAAAAATCGGAACTAAGATTTCGTAAATGTTTACAATTGAAATCATTTAGCTTCATATTTAATGTTGTTCTAGCGCCGACGGTGTTACAACAATTCGATATGCAGACATATACTCACACACACACGCACGAATTCTTTATTTTATTATAAGCGTAGATTTCCAATATAATTTGTAGTCTTTCTTTAGTAAATATGTTAGCAGTTGTTCTAGTATGAAGTCGGGGTGTCGCTAATAGAAAGGCTTTTATTTAGTGTTCCATAGCTGAAAGGAATTAGGAACCGCTGACACAGGGATCTGTAATTTAAACTTTGCTATCCACATAGCGTCCTAATTCGGAGTGTCGTTCTTAAAAAAATTTTAAAATAGAGAATGAAGCTTTTTTAAAAATAAAAAAAGGACTATTTGTAGCTAATTCATGTAAACAAAGCATAAATTTGACCTTTCCCAATCCCTTATTTTAGTCCAAAATAAACGAATAATGCAAATCAAATAAAAAAAAATATTGGAATTCAATTGATATTACATTTTTTCAAAATTTTGTAATGAATAAAAGTCAAATTTCAATATTTTCGAAATGACCATCATAAGTTGTAATCCACAAACAATAAGATAGATAATTTCACAATACGATAGCAATCATGTATCATAATCGGAGGACACAATAAGCACACAAAATAAAGAGAGTAGAAAAGGCGCCATCTGTGAAAAGGTTTTTGAACTAAAACCTGAAATACAGAAAGAAAAATGCATGCCTAGGAGCAGGAATTTGCTGCAAGAGCTTCTTTTTTTTTGTCTTAGCAGTTTTCTTGATGCAAATTTTTGAAAAATATCAGTCCAATTTAGGACTTGTACATAAAAAATATTGTTTCCTACATTTTTTCCTTCTGAAACTGAATCGAATGAAAGTAAACTATGAGTTGATTGGACTCATAGTTTAGAAGGTAGAATAATATTATGCATAAAAAGTACATTTGTTCTATTAACATCTCTACTTTATTTAGTTTTTTTTAATGAAGCACTTAAAAGTTAATAAAAGCTAATAATCAAATTTCAGCTGAATAGGATGAAAAAAGGTCCTAAACTAACAAAAAAAATTTTAACTGGTAAAAAATTGTACAATTTGTAACTTTAGTGCTAATTGCAATGAATAAAAAATGGGAATATGGAGCTTTCTATCATTAAACATTAAAAAACAAATAAACATTAAAAAACAACCTGAAAGGTATTTTTTTTTATTAAAAAAAACTGAATTCAGGAAAGTAATTTATGTAAATATGCATGGGTTTCACAAATACGTAGAGCCATTACGCATCAGAAACCAGAAAAATTTGAAAGCGCTATTTCGCAGTTACGAATTGAGCATAGCTACCAAAGCAGTTTTCCATATGTAACGACATCCTGAAAAGCAACCAATATCCTCACAATTTTTCGGTGAAACTCCTGAAAAATTTAGGACTGCATTTTAGAAAGAGACCTCAAAAAGAAAAGAAAAATAAGGATGAATTTCTAGATGATGGAAAAGAAACTCTTCTTCTGAAAAGACTTGTTACTATGGAAACGATGTTTTTTTTTTCCTTTTCTTATCCGGCTTGAAAAAGTTTCTTTTCCGGATTTGGAACAAGCCATTGTTATCAGGAACTCTATTTTAAGAACTTCGACTTTCACAAATTGCCCGGACAGGTACCATGAGATGATCTTTCTACTTGAGTTACTCTTACACTAGGTTTTCAACATCTTTATGCCAGAGAAGGAATCATTGAATTTCAAGAAAATATTATACGATCTGTATTAGGGTTAATATGTTTTCCATGTTTAAATTATTTTAAAAAGGAATCAATGTTTATGGAAAAATTAATACGCAAGCATTATTCAACATATTGTGAGACCAGGAAAGTCAGTTTTGTTTAGAAAAAAATTTATTTTATTGCGATATACTTATTTAAAAGAGCGAGGAGGATTTTACTTTAACATGAAAAACATGTAAAAGTTAATCCTCCTCCATTTTGGTTAAAAGTTAGATTATTTCCAGTAGTAAATTTTTAGATTTACCAGACCTTAAATATATCGTAACATCATTATAGATAATAATAAATTAGTGGGGCGGATTTGAATCTAAAGGACAATTCTTTTTTCTAGAATGTTTGATGTAATTATCATTACTTTCTTATCAACATCTGTGACTAAAACTTTGAAAATAATAAGGAATTTCTTGCATAAATTATGTTCTGTTGCAAGCTGTTTGCATCGAAATGTACACCAAATGGATGCCAAGCTCTCAGCGCTAACGTATATCAACATTACCAACTCTTGAAAGGACATTGCACAGCTTTAAACTCATTGAATGATCAATTAGCAAGCTATAAGAATTAATAAAAATGATATCCAAAAATCGTAACAAATGTGCGTCTTTCTGTTAGTAATTAAAGAAACTGAAGGAAAAGTAAATATTGTTTCTTGCAGACGATTTTCTTCTACAATAAAACAAAAGTAAAAACCATTTCTTATCTCGCATTTAATTTGTTGTCAGCATAGGATGTGTCATTTTAGTTGTCCAATCTAAACCAATACTCTTACAACGTCATATTGTTGTTTCTTTTTCAAGAACGAATTTTCTTCTTGTTTATCGAAATATGTTGCCAAGTCTATGATTCCAGTAAAACTACAAATCTAAATGCACGCCAAATGGAGGTCAAACTCCCAGAGCGAACGTATATCAACATCACCATCTCTTAAAACAACTTTGCACAGCCTTCTTTTTGCTTGGTTTCTTAAATCGTGTGAAATGAGGAAAACAAAACTCTTTGAAGAATAAATTAACAAGTAATTAGAATTAATAAAAATGATATCTAAAAAACTGAACTAATACACGTTTTTCTATTTACATTTAACGAAAAAGATGAAAGAATAATAAATATTGTTACTCGTAGACGATTTTCTTTTACAATGAAACAAAAGTAAAAATTCCTTATCTTTCACTTGATTTGTTAATACTAAACATCTTCTTCTTCTTCTTTCAAATCCCCATTTCTAGCCTAGCTAGACAAGGTCCATGAGATTGTTCACCTTCAAAAAGTCTAAAACAAGTAAGGGTCTTTCAATTAGGTCTTGTTTTAAAAGACCGAGGCAGTCCAGTAGATGTTCAGGGGATGCCTGGGCCGAAGAGCACTTGGTACAGAAGGCAAAGCACTTTTCTCCTCCAGAGTACCTCAGTGATTTCAGGTGTCCATAGCGGAGACGTGTGATGGCGGTTTGAGACTGACGGTCTTTGTCAGCTGTCAAACAGCTACCCGGTCTGGTACCCTGGTACCAATTGTGACTGGGTGGAGTGAGCCATGCTGATTGATTTTTGGCTTTAGTAATGGAGAAGAGCTCTGAGGATGTAAGAGACACTGGAGGCGCAGTGGCCTCAGCTGCACCTGCCTTGGCAAGACTATCTGCCATTTCATTGCCTGATATATCTTCGTGTGAGGGTATCCATTGTACATGAATTCGACAATATTTGGAGAGGTGTAAAAGTTTACACAGGATGTTCGTGCTAGTATTGTCCCTCGCTCTGTGCCAGCTAGCCAAGTGCTGAATCGCGCTTCTACTGTCGGTAAGGATCCAAATCTCTTTCGGAATTGAAAGTGACATTATTGAGGCAAGTCCATCATCGATGGAGATAAGCTCGCTCCTAAAACGGAACAGTGGTCGGGATTCATTTTCTGGATCTTAATTTCGCTCATCTGAGTTTTGATGAAGATCCCGCTCCCGGTGTGATTGTCTTCGTCCTTGCATCCATCCGTATATATTTGAACAGCCTCCGTTGGGATAGTGTAGATTCTCTCAAGTGCTGCTTGTCTAAGAACTGCAGGGTGATCATTTTGCTTGTTGACAGCCACCGGGAGATAGGTGGGGAAAGACACCTCCGAAAGACCTTCCGCAGGGTCTATGTTCTGCTTGAGGAAGTGCTGTTCCACGTTTCCAAAAGTTATGTTGGACGAAAATACTTGACTGAAAAGGCTGTTTCGCTCGAGCCTTTGACTCTGTTGCCACTTCGTTAGTAAATCCGAAGTCCTGTTTGTGATCCAAAACTATAGAGTTTACTGTAATATTTTACCATGCATGTCCTTCTTCGGAGGCTCAAAGGTTGTAGGTCAGCCTCAAACAGTACAATATCACCAGGACAGGAATTTCGGAGGCCAGTGATGATCCGCGCAGCGTTGAGTTGGATTCTCTCTAGTTTTTGCAAATTTGTATGGGAAGCACAACTGTAGATAGGGAATCCATATTCTAGAATAGGCCGTAAAAGAGTGGTGTAGTTGCTCCTAAGGGTCGCGGCATCAGCACCCCAGTCTCTTCCTGATATATACTTAAGTATATTAAGACGTTTCTTTGCCTTTAGTACAAGATGGTCGATGTGTTACTTAAGGATCTCTGGATGTAATACAAATCCTAGATATTTCGGGTGTTTTTCAAGGTCACCTTCCACTAAACATACCAACACTTAATCTATACCTATTTCTATAACAACCGGTCAATTGAGCGGATTTTATGTTTCTTGATGCAATATATGAAACGTGGATGTTAGAAAGGAAGTAAACTTAAAAAACGTTATTATAATTAAAGAAAATTGTATATTGCCAATTTTTATGTATTACAAACGCAAAGAATAAGAGTTTTTAATTCATTGCTCGAAGCATTTTTTACATATGCCGGGTGCTTCCATTGTACATTTTCAGAAAACATATTTCTTCTAATTATTATTATTTCTAAAATTCTTATAATTATAAGAAAATATGAGAATTATAAGAATTGTAATTCGCATAATTATTCTTATAATTAATATTATTTCTTCTAAGAACTTGTGCTGTCTTGATTGTTTTTATATTTTTCTGGGTAAAAACTAGCAGTTAGTTAGAAATGGAGTGAAGCTATCAAATTAAAATATTAGCTACTTACCGAAACATTTAGTTTCTGTGACTTTTTCTTGCACAAACATGCCACTCTAAAATATGAAGTACTTTATTGAAATTTGAATTCACAGTTATTCTGATTAAACTAACTACGCAACAAGTCTTCGAAGGAACTCATCGAGTGCAATACGTTGAACATCGTCACTTCTGATCCGATGACCTTGTAAAACAATACATTTTTCTCCCAGTCAAATGACCGGTTGCGGTAGAGATAGGGGACACGACAAGTTTTATTTGAAGCAAACAAAATGCAAAATAACAATAATAGAACTGTATATAATTGTTAGAAAAAATCATCAAGTCAAATGGGCACAAAAACGATTTTCGATGCGAAAGTTCTTAAGCGGTCATTTGACCGGTTATGGTATGTTTAGTGTTAAGGACATGCCAACATAAGAATCGCCATTTTTAGTGGTCCAATCAAATCAAATGCTCTTGCAGCGTCATATAGTTTTTTTTTTCTTTTCAAGAATAAACGTTCCCCTTGTTTATCGAAATATGTCGCCAAGTCTGGGATTAAAGTAAGACTTCGAAACTTATAATCTTTTTTTTAAAAAAAAATGCAATTTTGAGATACACATCGTACTCCCATTTGCACATTTAGTTAAACTTCCCGTCAATAGAATATTTTTCGAAAACTAAGTCTTTTTGTGTGCAGCCATGTTCCAGGCCATGTCGTTGAATTTCTGTCATTCTGACGTGTAAACCATAATCAAAACCCTTCCCATGCAATCCCTAAATAATTGCGGGGTGAAATACCGACTTTGGATGCGACGGATTCAATTCCTCTGCAGCTATAGGGGGGCGGGGGAAGTTTAGTTTAATTTAAAACAATTTAGCAGGATGAAATTTCTCTATATTTCTAAGAAAATTGCCGTAAACCATACATTTTTATTGAGCACCAGTCTCTTTCTCATTGATATTCAAAATCATCACCAACCAAAAATTCCCAGTTGTTTGAAAGACAATATTTTTTGGAACACTTCAAAATCTCTAAATTTTCCCATTTGAATGACGTTCGATTAATTTTAGGATATCCTTGCTAAATCCTAATATCCCTGCTATGGGAAACCCTATAGTCATCCATGGAAAAAGTCAACGTAATCTGTTATTTAAACTTGATATAAATTAATAAGATGCCTATTTATTTGAATTAGCCAAATACTCATGGATTATCTAGATCTAGACTCTAAAAGAATTTTATTATATGTATATGGGTGATTCCTTTTAAACATGACAATTCGGACCAAAAAATTTCTTCAAATTTAAAGTCTTCAAAATAATCTAATTTTCTTTTGTATACTTCTTTAGTTACACTTATTAATATCTTACAGACTGCAGTGCAGTTTATTGACATTTGCTAGAGAAAAAAAAATAAAATAGAAATTCACCAAATCTTGAATGCCAGGAAAATGACATATTACTTTAGAAGTCCAAAAAACAGTCATTTTAAGTTAATAGTAAGTAACTCAACTTAAGCCTTTATGTTAGATGGACCATAAATTGCTTAAATCAATTCTTTTTATCCACTGTAGAAAGAAACAAAATATTTTTTTTTGCTGATATGTACAGAATAAAATTGTGTATAATAATCAGTCATTAAATAAATAAATAACTTTGATTACATCCAAGCATATTACAATCATACACAAACTTGGTATTAGGTTAATATTTGCTTTACCTCCTAAAAGTAATAGCAGTTAAAAAACATTTCTGGTAACACTTCAATGTCCTGGCATTCATGAGCCAGGAAAATGACAGCCAGGATAATGACAAATTCGCCATTTTATAGCATATAACTTTACTTAATTTTATATTTTGACCTAAGACGTTCATATTCTGCAGAAAACAACAGTATTTTTTAAAATAACTCAGATAAATCTATGCAGTTTATGTTATTAATGATTTCGAGAAGCCAGGAAAATGACAACACCAAAACCTACTCTCCTTGAAAAAAGTTTTGAAATAGATTTTGAACCAGAAAATTGGTTCTTTATTCATGCAACAAGGCATGTTTATATAGGAGCGTATCTAATCAATCTATTAACATAAGATATTGATCGCTGGCGCTATCTATTTTGGTTAAAAACCACTAAACAAAAGTAGCCAGGAAAATGACTGATTTTCTTGGGACAAACAAATTATTGACAGAAAAAAATATTTTAAACGAAGTTTTTGTAAATAATACCCTCTGCGTGTATTCTGGAAATGCTTACGCCGGTTGAGATAAAAAAAATTAGATATTGAAAATTTCATGGGAAGTTTTGAGGCTAGTTATTATTGGAAACATTGTTTGTTACATGGCAGAAACATGAAATTTTGAAGCTCAATTAAATTTTTGAACTATACAAAACAGTCAATGCGAGTGCAAAGTCATTTTAAAATGCTAACAGCAATGCTGGGTAGTAATTTTTAAAAAAAAAAATTCTTTTAGTATTATAGTATTAGATCTTGGAGCAAGGGATAGTGAATTGTCATATTCCTTATATGTGCATCATATATATATATATATATATATATATATATATATATATATATATATATATATATATATATATATATATATATATATATATATATATATATATATATATATATATATATATATATATATATATATATATATATATACATATATATATATATATATATACATACATACATATAATCTTTCAGATTCTCATAAGAAAATGTTCCCGTTCCCATCCATCAAAGACTTTTTACAGTCGGGCAAATCAGATCAACAAATCAGCATTTACAAGCAAATTTTATTCCTCTTTCTTAACAGTTCCAAATCTCTGATCCGATTTATTTCCCACTTAACTCTGAAGCAACGCCTCCTTCTACGAGTCTTTTCCCGAACGAAACAAACAATGCGAACAGTCGGCCATTATCCAAATTGCTCTACCATTTCCTAAGAGAAGTTAAAAGTTCTTTTCCCTTTTGATTTTATTCTTTGTTTACCATCTCCCGTCCATCAGGCAGCATTCTAATGTGGTCTGAGGGACACTTATGAGCGACTAGAGATTCTCTTCCTCCTATATCCGAAATTTTGAGTAGAGTTAAAGAGAAATTAGTTAGAACTTGTAGAAATGACTCTTTGAACCGGTGATAGGAGTCTTTTTTAAGTCTTCTTTTATTATTTTTTTAGCAGTTGAAAAAAAGAGAAGATTTATACATAAAAACGGAAGTAAAACATAAGTACACTTTAAAGAAAAGTGTTTTGAACACTTTTATGCTGCCATTATGCACTTTATAAATATTTAAAAGTTAGATTTTCGTTTTATCACGAGCGTATATATCCCAAAAAATAGTGTAGTCAGCATTATTTCTTATGCTTCACATATTCCGTTTCAATGAATTGAATATATATATATATTTTTAAGTAAACAAGCTTTAGAAACAGTGTTCCATTTCCCACATTCACCAAAAATCCTAGATTCTAATATCCAATACTTAAAAAACATTAGAAAGATCAAATTTTATTCTCCACAAGCAGAAACAGTAAGTTCCAACCTCCCCACACATTGAAACTGCACGATTCCTGGATGTTTGAATCATAATGTTCTATTAAGTTCGATTCATTCCATTGACATTAAACACAGCAATATGTATCGTTCACAAACATTAGAAACAACAAGTTCCGCCTCTCCACAAACATTAGAAGCATTAATTTTTTTTCCACTTTCCCTTTTTTTGAGTGAACTTTTTTGCGTCAAATAGTTAAAATGTAAAACAAAATTAAATAAAGCATATTTTTGAAAAATTATGACTTACTATACTTCAACTGGGTGATATGACTGTTTTAAAAAATTAAAACTGAATAATTCAAACAAGTGCTAAAACTTTAAAAATAAATCCAATTTTGGTTGCCAACTTCTATAATATTATGATATTGATAAAAATGTCAATCCATTAACCCTAAAATTTGATCCTTACATCAGCAGCCCTCTTTAAAATATTTCCACAAAATTTTAGTCCAAATTAACCATTAGTATTAGTTATGCAGTATAAAATTTAGTCCAACTTTTTTTTAATAATTTGAACACCGGCTATGAGTTTTGATTTGATTGTTTTCTTTTGAACTAGGTGTAAACCTCCAGGCTCAGGGAATTCCAGAATTTAACTTTGGCAGTTCTCAGCGGGGTTTTTTTTTTCTTCTTTAAAAAAAATCCAAAATTATTAAAAGGCAACTGGCCCAGTTGATATAAAATGTTCCAAATTTATCTTGTAATTGAACTGATGTTTTGGATCGATATTTAGATCCACACTAAATAGACATAAAGAAAATTTCTTAATATATGGCAAATCTAAAATAGTAACAACATGTGTTTCCAAATATCCTTGCCACCAATCTCTAAAGAGATTCAAAGGCAAAACAGATAACTAGATGTTATACTGGTTACCACTTAACGTACTTCAAATGCCTATCACTTCAACTAAGGTGAGGGAAAGCATAATGCAGGTACACGGGAAAATTTGTTCTCAGGTAAATTTGTTCTCTCTCGTACAAAATAAGAACGAATATATGTGTTCTGGATGCTTTTAAGCAGGAAACGTTCTTCTTCATTCACCGCTTTTCTGTACGAACGAAAATCATCTGTCAAGAGGATAATGTTAAATTAATTTTTTTCATAAAGTAGCCATCTCGAAAACGATTTTTATTTTATTTTATTTCACAAGAACAATTCGATCCATTCCCTTCAAATCTTGAATTTTTTGTATAAAATTATGTAAATAAATTGCGAATGTCATTAATTATTGTTTTTAGGATCAAGAGAGTATGGATATGGAGGCCGGGAAGAAGATACGACGTCGTCTGCCGCCCGTGCCTTTGGACCAAGAGCCTACCTCCGTCCCCCTACGTCGAACCAAGGATCGAACTCGCACACTCTCGATGGGTGCAATGCCTCTTTCCACATCCTCAGAGAGATCATGGGACAGGAGGATACCGCAGAGGTATTCTCTCTTTAACATTCCGAACCCTACTTTTTTTTTATATATAATTTTAAAAAGTATCAAAAAATTACTTAAATAAAAACAACACATATCGCGTGATCTATTTTCTTACGCTAATGCTAACTATCCGTGAAACTGTGCATCTAACTATTCACCGCAATACCGGCACAAATACCGCAAAACAGTACGAACCAATTTTAATAAGATTTTTTAATGTCATATAGCTTACTTAAATGCTCCCGTCCCACAGGTCCAGGGTTTTATCTTCGCATCGGGCATGGTTGACTAAGCCTTTCATCCCTTCAGTGGGTCGATAAAATGAGTACCAAGCATGCTTGGGGACTCAACACTGGAGGTTCCGCTTTCGGCTGACCACCCAACCGGAACATTTGCGTCAGCACCTCAGATCCCGAGGTCAAGAAAACTGGGATATGCACAGTAGGCCTTGGCCCTTCATGGGCTGTCATGCCACTGCGTTTAGTTTAGCTAACTAAACTATCATAATACAAGGTCTGGCTATTAATTTCCAGGACTCATGGAATAACTCAGAAGAAAAAAAAGTTAAACACATAGCCATTTAATATTATTCGAAGTAATCCCCATAAGCCGTAATACACGTCTGTGCTCGGCTGTACAAATTTCGGAAAGAAGTTTTAAAGTCCTCTTTTGGAATGCTCTTTATTAGTGACGTTACAGTTTTCGTGAAGGCTTCGACATCCTGAAATCTTGTTTCCTTCAGTGAATTTTTCTGTTTAAGAAACAGGAAAAACTGTGTGCTAGGTCTGGCGAGTAAGGTGGATGCTGCGACTCAACGACACCATGCTGTTCTAAGAATCGCCTCACAGGCAAACGCAATGTGTGGACGCGAACTTTTTCAATTGCTTCCGGCTTGCGTGCGAACTGCGGCCGAACTGTGTGCGGATCATCTTCCACGCTTTTGCGTTCAAAAGCGTTTAAACCATTCAAAAGTTCTTGAGCGAAATAATGCTTCCTTGCCATAAACTTGTTTTAACAATTTGTAGGTTTCTGTAGCTGTCTTGCCCAATTTGAAGCAAAATTTAATGTTAATTCTTTGCTCCATTTCACTTCGACAACAGGAATTTAAGAGCTCCGTTTTAATGCGCCTTTCCACGAGAACCACTCACTTCAGAATGGCGCCGATTGCACTGCACATGCACAAGGAAACACTCTTCAATATGCAATCATTAGCGCCATATTTCGGCTTTTCTTTCTCCTACAGTTACCTCAGTCCTGGAAATTAATAGCCGGACCTTGTATAATCATTTAAACACGTTTTATTGAATTTTAAAATCATGTTTTGCTGTCATGTAAATAAAGAGTATCGTTCTGAAAAATAAATCTTTTTACAAAGTTTTAGCCACCTATAAAAAGAAACACCTCAAAATCAAATTTAAGTCGAATTAGATTTCGAAAGACCATAAAAAAGAAAACTAAAAAAAAAAAGAAATTGTATTAAATTACTTATCCATGCTATTGCATTTCTTTTGTTTTGTGGGAAAAGCGCTAAAATCTCTTTTCGGTCCTCTTAAGAGTCAATTCTCCGAAGCAATAATTCTTTACCTTCTTTAAAAAGTATTGTGCTGATGAATGATATTCCATCATCAAATATTTATTCAGATTAAAATAAAATAAAAATATCCTAAAATCCAACAAGTCGAAAGAATCAAAAGAAGATAAACTATAATGTTGTAGACGCAACTCATGAAGCACAATTAAATGTGATTTCAGGACAACATCACTGGACGACGGAATGTCCTTGACGAAAGCATTAAACACGACAACGAGTTCGGACCTGGATTTCTTAGGTTTATCCTCTTCGACGGACACTTACCTTAAATTTCTTACGTCTACAGATTACGGTGGACTGCTTGGATCTTCGCTTACTACTACAACCTCCTCTGTCTTAGCATCAATACCATCCTCCATTGGTCTATCAGTGAGTTCACAAGCATTCTGCTATAATTCCTTAAAAAGAATAGTTTTCAATAGTTGTCTTTCTTAAAGATGCCTTAGCAACCACATTTTTTTTTGTTATTATTATTCTGAGAAAATAATTGTAAGGTATACGATTTTTTGCATCATTTCAAAATATATAATTTTACATGGCAAAATACAAAATTGAGCGAAATCGGTTGAAATATTTTCTGAGAAATTGAATTTCAAAAAAGTCAGATACTTAAAATTCGATTTCTCAGAAACTATTTAAGTCATTTTGCTACGTAAAATAACATACTATAAAATTATGTAAAAAATTGTATACCTTACATTTAAAAAAAAATGTCAAGTATTATTTATTAAAATAATAAAAATAATAACTATTTACTTTTCGCATAGAATTATCTTTTGATGAACGAATTTTATAACTGTGTGCAAAAACTGTTCAATACAACCGAAATGTTCTCGATAATGCGCGGAAAGTAAAATTAACATGAAGGAATCCAAACTTTGAATCACCCCCCCCCCTGATCAAACAATGGGGACCGTATTTCACAGTTTGCGACTACCCCCCTATATTTTGGAGGTCGAAAATCCAAATCCGTTGAAAAAAAGGTATGTTCATTCAGAGAAAGTACGTTTTTGTGACTGATTTCATAACTTAAAATATTAACTGCACTTATTAATTAGCATATTTGAGGTCACCTCTTGGATTGAATCCTTGAATGTGAGGATTAGATAGAAAAGTTATTCAGGATGGTCCGTATTTTTTTTTTTTTGGCACACAGTACAAAGAATAATTTAGTATCAGTTTACAGATTATCGAGAATGTTAAGTAATATTTACTTTGAAATTTATATTCTCAATGGAATTGCTTTGGATCAAATATTGTTTTATTGTAGCATTTTTGTTATCATATGTTAGATAAATATCATTCTCCATAATAACATTCATCAGAATGTCATATAGATTTTTTAAAAAAAAGGGTATTTTTCCGACAAATAATTCCCACGAAGGGAAAAAAAGTTTTTGTTCTAAGATAAATTTTTCATGGAATTTTAACTAATTATCTAACAGGCAACATCGCGAAAAAAATTGTTTGTTTTAATATTGATTTCACTTTATTTGATACGGGGTGTTCCGTTAAGATTACCTTTGACATCAAAATAGCTTGATGTGAAGGAAGACGAGTATACATAGACTCGTTTGATTGTCGATTGAAGCTTAAAGGTGACAATCGTCTTTTTCAACTGTTCTCTGTCCCAAACTGGTTCCAGGCACCCGTCTTTCTCAACTGAAATCTATGAATTTTGATAACTGTACAATCCCTAATGTTTGCTCTTTTTTATTTCTTGTTTTGAGTTAAGTTTCCAAAAAACATATATTTGAGGCTGTCTTTGCGAAACAGACTATGTACGCAATCAAAAGTCTGCCTGTGTCTATTTACTCTAAATCAGTGTTTCCCAACCTTTTTTTGTGCCATGCCCCACCTAAGCCCTTCTGAAATTCTTATGCCCCCCAATGTAACATATACATAATTTCAAATATAAAAAAATTGAATGGTTCACTTAGGAAACTTAAATGATAGATTTTCGGAAGAAATCCCTATCAAATTGTTAACGAAACACAGTAAAATTTTCAAGACATATAATGAAAAAATAAAATTCAAATTCAAAATAATTTTAATAAAGATTTTTCTATAATAATTTAATATTTTAATTTAGTGTGGCGCTTGGTGCACAGAGATTTTATGTTAGGTTTCAATTTGGTTAGCTTCAGTCTCCCAGTTGTGTTCTATCCAGGCTATTTCTTTATTGTTACGAGTAAATCATTTACAGCACTAAATCCACATTCAGCTAAATATGAAGATGGAAACGTTAACAAAAGTTTTCTTGCACATTTGGTTGGATTTGGGTATTCTGTTTCCTCACAAAACCATGCCATCACTCCATTTATAATAAATGAAATTTTAACTGACTCATCATTTTGCATTTCTGCTAGTTCTTCTTACATATTTGATATATCAGACAAATCCTCTAACATTGGCTGTATCATTCATATAGAAAACTCAATTTGTTTTAAACTAGAAAATCTTTCTTTTAAATCAGCCGATATAATTTTCAGATGATCGACAATAACAAGTAAAACAGTATCATTTGCTTCACACTTTTGGAGCCAATGAAACTGCTCAAAGTTTTTGTTGTTAATATATTTCTGACATAACTCAATAAGGGTAATGATACCCAATGTCTTTGCTTTTACATCAACAAGAGTTTTTTTGTTCCTTGAAGTTGCTTATTTAATATATTTAGCTATTCAAAGATATCGGCTAAATAACTCACAAATGCTTTATCATCGATTGCTAACAGATACTTCATTTCAGGTTTGTCGCTTAAAAAATCACTAAGAGTATCAAACAGTTTTCCAAATCTTTTCAAGCAGTTCCCTTTAGAGAGCCATCTTACTTCAGGGTGAAGTAAAACTCTCATAGGGTCTGCATTTTTTTCTTCACAAAATAGCTTGAAGAGACGCTCTCATTTGTCATTAGTTTTAATAGCATTGATACACCGAATGTACTACTTCATTTACTGAATGTAGTACTTCATTTACTGAATGTAGTACTTCATTTAGAACAGGCGAGCTATTTTTAGCTACCAAGTTTTCCCTATGAATAACACAATGCACAAAAATCATTCCTGGATTCTCATCTTTCATCAATTTCTAGCAGCCATTTTTCTTGCCCATTATATTAGGATCACCATCTACAGCACAAGATGTTATGTTATTATTTATATATTATTGACATCGAAGTAGTTTTTTAGCTCATTATATATATCTTTGGAGGTAGTGTTACTTTCTAATCTTTTACAGAACAACATTTCTTCAGCAAAATGCCCTTTATTAATATATTTTACGTAAGTTATCAATACTGCCAAACTGTCTATCAAAGTTGATTCATCCATTTGCATTGATAATTTTCTAGTTTTCAGCTTTTCAATAAGATGTTTTTCAATATCTTCACTCGTTCTGTCTATTCTTCAGCTAACAGTATTGTTACTGAGTGGCATAACTTTTGCATCTTTCTCAAGAACCATTTTAAGAAATGCTGATATTGACGATTTTATTAAATTCTCTCCTATAGTATGGTTTTTTCTGGGGGTCCACTTGAAGCCTGCCATTTGTCGCAGAGAGGTCAACTTGACGACGCCAAAAACTCAGTAGATATTTTGGTCTTGTCAAGCGAATTTATAATATTATCTAGCCGCAATTATTTAAGAATTTGCTTTGCTCTTTCAATTTTGACTCCGAAATCTAGCATTGCATTTAAATGGCTCGAAGCAAAAGGATTAAACTCGTGTCCATTTTCGAATTGCCCCCCTTAACAATCAAATTGCCCCCCGGTGGGGCGTGGGCCCACGTTGGGAAACACTGCTCTAAATACTCAAGAACGCTTACATTTAAAGAATATTTTTAAAGTATTATTTGCATCGGTTTTTTTTCCAACTTGCAGTTCGCAAACATTGGTGAGGTAATTTTTTTTTAAACATTCCTGGGAGGTACAATTTCTATGCCACAAAAATCCATTATTAAGAGCTATTGTCAAAGACTAAACTTTCTTTAACATTTTTTGAGTAAGTCATCGATTGACGCAACGTTTTTTCTTGCAAATTGCTAAAAAAATCATTTCACAATTTTGGAACTTTTTCATCCCCGTTCGAATAATTATGCTCCTTAAATATCGAGAAGGCATTTTTTTTATTGTTTTAGTGTATACTGTTGTGAGCACGAAAGTACCAGCTTGCTTATTCATCGTCACGGATGAGATAAATCGTCTTCCAGGAATTTGTCCTCTACACAAGGTTTTTTTAAATTGTAATTGAAAGATTACAATACAGCGCAAACAAAATTGCAGCGTGTCCAATATGAATTTACAAATAGGTTTTAAGGGAATTTGCCTCTTCTTTCAACTGCAGAGCAGAGGGTGGGACAACGATGTACTATAGCCGCAATGGAAGTGTTAAAAAGAGCATAAATTGGGAGCCATAAAAAGAAATTGATTTGTAAATAACTGAATAATTATGCCTTTGTATGACATTGTAGTTTATGGCTAATAAAATTTAAATCCAAACACATTATTGCAGACGACAACCATGCTGGGTCGTCGGGACCTAAGCGCACCCCACAGCTTATCTTCCTACTTGCGCAGCAGCGGAGTGGGAGTTGTGCCATCTACCTCCGCCTCCTACCTTCTGGATCACGCCACCACAGACACGGGCCCCAAGCTGCCCTCTTACCTGATGTCATTGAAGCAGCAACTGCGGGAGGAACTTAGATCGGTCACTGACCAACGGTAAACACTCCCTCTTTTTTTTTTTACTTCTTTTTTTTTTACAACGATGGACTGACTCATTTCAAAAATGAAAATCTCAAAAACTAAAGGTCAACGAGGAATGAAACAAGTGGTAAATTTATTGACAAAGTTATAAAATTTTGCATAAAAATTTTGGAAATTAGTTACTAAAGTTGCCTACAGATGACGCTGCTAGCCATCGAAGACCACCAGAGCTATCTGTTCTGTCATTGTCGTTTCTAAAGACATTTGTCAATACCAGCAAGCCTTCTAGGTGAAACTAATCGAATTTTAGGCAGTGTGTGCATTTCTTAGTTTCCAGTTTCACCATATATGGCTAAAAATATGACTTCAATCATATATACGTCACAGCCCATTTATAGAGCGAACCCATTCATACATCCTTTCAATCATCAACAGATCGTAATTTTGACCTGAACCAGAGAACGATCCTTCTCCAATTCAGTACCTCCAGAGGTATGATTTGTTATAGGAGCAGGGAGGACTTCATAAGCCGACAGATTTAACGTGTACCAGTCACCCTTTACTACACTGGGAGTTTTTAAGCCGGTAGGGATCGAACTCATGGCCTCTTGGACATTTACCCAACTCCCAATAAACGAGGCTATCCCGTTCCCTAGCGCTCTGTTTTAGCGCTTGAAAATGAAAGGATGCCATGACACAGAATTAGGCGGCACTATGTTTTCCATTGAACATTATCTGTTTCTGTTTTTGAAATATGATGGATTTATTTGAATTCATTATCAAGAAATTTGAACAGTGTACAGTACCGTTGGCAACGTTTGAAACTAATTTCCAAAATTTCTGTATAAAATTTTTACAGCTTTCGCAATGAACATACATTCCTAAGTCATCCTTTGTTTCTGATATCTTTAATATTAAAATCTGTCAATCTTCCTCTAGACATACTGTACATACTTGTTAATAATAAAATATGTCTCCCAGAAAAAGCAGTCAATTGGATATCTGTAAGCGACATGGAAGTAGAACCTGATTATATGAGCAAGTGTTCTTTTCGCGATCGCAACGCTGGAGTACGCCCTCTAGCGGGAGCCGGAAAATATCGTTCATTAATTCCATCATAACCATTGGCAATGACGGACGCCATTTTCTTAGCAGCAAATAAGAAGCAAAATTTCCTTAAGGAAAAGGTAGAAGAACTTGAAAAAACTAACCAGAACATGCCAAATATTGAAGCATTTGACACGCCAAGCATTTGAAGAGCAATTTCTCAATAATTTTTACCTTTCTATTACCAAAACCATAACTTCGGATTTCATGATCACTTGCTGTTACAGATGTGTGTATTACAGTAAAATAATTTTTTCTGTCTTCAATCCATTACGAATTAAAGTGACGTCAACATTGCTTTCGTCATTTCAATGAATAAATGTGAATTCAGATATCTGTTCAAATCTGTAATAGTTATAGAATATTCTTCTTCTTTACAGAATAGTAAATATTTCTGTATCTATTTAATTTGGCAAACAACAATAAAGAATCCTCCGAATTACTTGAAATAGTATCATTTGTGCTGATTATTAATAAATTTTTATCGTTTTCTTGGTAATCATTTTTTAGTTTTAAAAGAATAATTTCAACTAGAATTCAGCTATTCTGTTTTCAAGCTACGTTATTGAAATTCATATCGGGATCATACAATTATAACATTTTGATGTGTGGTATGTTATCTAAAAGTAATGAAGGAATAATCTATGTAGATATTATTTGAAAATAAAATTTTCAAACGAAGAACATTTCATTTGGAATTATCCGGATTTATGAAGAAGATTATGAATTTTATATAAAAAAAATTGCTTGTAAATAATTTTTTTTTCTTATTTGATGATAGTTCTCTACAGAATGGTTTTACGTCTGATTAAGAACTATAAAAATGAAAAAAAAATTCAAAATAAAAAGTAATATTTTTAAAAACCACGTTTTAGTAGTGGAGAATAATAATTAAGAAGAAAATTGAAAAACGGAAAACGTGGGGCGCATGAAATACATAACAGTAATGTTATATTAGTGTGTGTATGTGTGCTCTTGAGAATATGTGTATGTATATCAGTAATTGTAATTGTATCTGAATGTGGATGTGGAATATGCTTTTGTATATGCATATATATGTGGATGTATATGTGGCTGTGCATGTGTATGAGTAAGAAAATGTGTATATGTATGTGTATATGTACTGTTATGTATTTCATGCGCCCCACGTTTTTCGTTTTTCAATTTTTTTTCTTAATTATTATTCTCCACTACTAAAACGTGGTTTCTAAAAATATTACTTTTTATTTTGAATTTTTTTATTTTAAACTATGATTTTTTTAATTTTTAATTTTTATTTTATATTTTTAAAAAATTATTATTTTTTAATTATTATTCTTCACTACAAAAAACGTGGTTTTTAAAAATATATATTTTTATTTAGATTATTTTTCTTAGTCAAGAGTAGTCAAAACTACTACAAGACCACTTCTAAAATAATAGAACTTTTATTTTAAATTGGGTATACTATAGCCTACGTCACAGGTTGTGTTATTCCTACTAAATTTAACCCATGAACGGCATTTTCTGCGAGCCTAACTTCAAGCCACAAATAAACAAACGAAGTGTTTGATCGTTTAAATAGCTGCTCGCCAGATTATATTGCATTATGAAGAAAAGTAATTGATATTCGATTTTTGATTAATAATTGATTTATGTGGATAGTGGCATAGAATTTAGCATTGCGTCATGGTAAATGTTATTCCTACTAAGTGGAAGTAGTTGTGTTTTTTTTTATATTATACCCAATTAGGGATACAAAAATCTTTATAGAAAAACAATATCTTTACGACTTTCATTAGTTTTATGCTGATGACAACCAAAACAATCTGGAAATGAATGAGGAAAAACTGGATCCTACCACGTGATTTTTCAGCCAATAAAAATACTCCGACAACAAAAATATTTTCACCTGACACGTAATAATTTGAAATAATGGAATCGACAACAAAGGACAATCTCGAAAATTATTTTTTTTTTAAATTTTAATTTTATTTTACTTTGCATGTCTTTTTTCTCTTCATTTTCATGCATTGTCATCCAATTCTGAACTGTGTGCTAAATTTGAAGTTTGTAGCTAGTCGGGAAGTTAGTTTAAAATCGATTACAAAATTCCACCCGGACAGACATACACGAAGGCAAGTTTATATAAACGTGGTAATAAAAAAAGAAACAATATGACAGTTTTTTTATTTCAGTATGAGGAATTTTTAAAATTGCTTTTTTTATCCTAAGAATTCTTAGTTTTACGTTTTTTGTTTATAATTTTTTGATAAAAATTGTCGTCAAAATACTTTTTCAGAAAAATTAAATGGTATAACATTATGCGTTTATGTATACTTCTTGCATATTCTAATATTTGAAGTAATATGATTCAGAAAAGTATGGAATAAAAATTCGGTACTTATGTCTTAACGCCACCGCTGTTACAGATTTGGCAGTTTTTAAGGGCCGCCAAACCTACACCTAAAATTTTTACGACAAATCATAAAATAAAACACTTCATTTAAAATCAAAGTAGTCAATCGGTATTCGGTGAAAAATGGACTGATATAAAGTTTAACGCAGATTCAAAACAAACCCTATTTTCGTTCACCTGATGATGTCACCATATTAACTCTAATAAATAGGATTCCAAATGAGATAACATTTCCAAAACGTACGTTTACCAAGATAAAGTTTCATGTCATGGAAATTGGCTCACTTTCATTTTTTGGTAAAATATTTTGCTCCTAAAAAAATAAAATTGCATCTTGTTTTGTTTTTGGCAAATCCCAAAGACGAATTTTCGTAGCACTAAGAAATGGCGACAAAAAAGATTTTTTTTTTGTTTTATTGGCATTCTTTATTTTACGTTTTTCATTTTCTAATTGGGTATAATATTAAAAAAACACAACTACTTCCACTTAGTAGGAATAACATTTACCATGACGCAATGCTAAATTCTATGCCACTATCCCCATAAATGCCACTATCCACATAAATCAATTATTAATCAAAAATCGAATATCAATTACTTTTCGTTATAATGCAATAAAATCTGGCGAGCAGCTATTTAAACGATCAAACACTTCGTTTGTTTATTTGTGGCTTGAAGTTAGGCTCGCAGAAAATGCCGTTCATGGGTTAAATTTAGTAGGAATAACACAACCTGTGACGTAGGCTATAGTATACCCAATTAATGATTTTTATTGAAACTTGAAATTTTTTGATAAAAATTGCTGTCAAAAAACTTTTCTACAAAATTAAATTTCATAAAATTACGAGGCTTATGTATACTTTTTGTTTATTTTAATTTTTGAAGTAATATGATTCTTGAAACTATGGAATGTAAAGTTTAAATAGGCCTTTCATGTTATATCATTAAATTTAGTAAAACTATTTCTCATGCATTAGGTTTCAACTCTAATAAGAAGATAGGTTTTTTTTTTCTGTTTATTCACAAATATTTTTCCGATGTGTTTTGGATGTTCCTTCTTTAAAAAAAAAGATACCATTTTGTTTTCGCTTGCATAAGAAAGAATATTAAACATTTTTCTTTTTTAAATTTAATAAGCCACAATAAAGAAGAAACGTTACAATGCTACACGCTACATTAAAGACGTCTCCAAAGTAACTGAATGAAATCGCAGGTATTCGTCTCATACAACAACGCCCCCTATAGTTCGTTGAGGTCGCAAATCCTGTCGTGCGACAGAAAAGGTTTTAAAAACTCTTTCATGAAAGAATCGCTTGCTTACAGAACTATATTCTTTTCTTTATTTTAAAAATACTTTTTGTGGGATGTTTTCTTCTTAATAAAACACAGTTATTTTTCGGTTTCAAACTACAGTTAAAGATAGTGACAGGATTTGAATAATTAGAAAAATTCCTTTAAAAATTCTTCCGCTTACAAAAGTTCGTTTATCACTTTAAAATATAATTTTTTTTATTAAAGCAAAGTTTTTGCGTTAACAAACTATCAATGACAGATTTTTAATCATAGAAATTAGAAAACGATATTCGCGATCGCAACGAACTATAGGGGGCGTTGTTGTATGAGACGCATACCAGCGATTTCTATATGAACCGTCATTCAGTTACTCTGGAGACGTCTTTAATGTAGCGTGTAGCATTGCAACGTTCCTTCTTTAATGCGGCTTATTAAATTTAAAAAAGAAAAATGTTTGATATCCTTTCTTATACAACCGAAAAAAAGATGGTATCTCTTTTTTTTTTAAAGAAGGAACATCTGAAAAATATTTGTAAATAAACAGAAAAAAATATGTATCTTCTTATTAAAGTTAAAACCTAATGCCTGAGAAATAGTTTTACTAAATTTAATGATATAACCTGAAAGGCCTATTTAAACTTTACATTCCATAGTTTTAAAATTCATATTACTTCAATCATTAAAATAAGCAAAAAGTATACATAAGCTTCATAATTTTATGTAATTTAATTTTGTAAATAAAGTTTTTTGACAAGTAATTTTATCAAAAAATTTTAAGTTTTAATAAAAATCATTATTTAGAAACTTAAAAACGTAAAGTAAAGAATGCTTACGATACAAAACAAAAAAAGAAACAATTCTAAAAATTCCTTATATTAAAATAATCAACTTTCATGTTTTTTCTTTTTTGATTCATAATCGGATGTAGAAAACCATTCTATAGAAAACTATCATCAAGAAAAAAACTACTTAAAAATTTTTAATTTTATAAAAATTAACACTTACCTGCTTATAAATCAGAAGAATTCCAAAATGATTAGTTCTTCGATTTTTGTTACCATTTTTCAGTGCTACGAAAATTCGTCTTTGGGATTTGCCAAAAATAGAACAAGATGCAATTTTATTTTTTCTGGAGCGAAATATTTTGCCCATTGTCCACCGAAATCCGATAAACTACTTTGATTTTAAATAAAGTGTTTCGTTTTATGATTTGTCACAAAAATTTTAGGTGTCGATTGGCGGTACTTAAAAACAGCCAAATCTGTAGCTGCTGTGGCGTTAATACATAAGTACCGAATTTTTATTCATTCTTTTCTGAATCATATTACTTGAAACATTAGAATATGCAAGAAGTATACATAAACACATAATGTTATACCATTTATGTTTTCAAAAAAAGTATTTTGACAACAATTTTTATCAAAAAATTATAAACTATAAAACGGAAAATAAAGAATTCTTAGGATAAAAAACGATTTTAAGAATTCTTTACATTGAAATAAAAACTTTCATATAGTTTCTTATTATTCTTATAGTTCTTAATCAGACGTAAGAAACCATTCTGTAGAGAACTATCATTAAATAAGAAAAAAAAAGTTTTACAAGCTAATTTTTTATTATAAAAATCATAACACCTACCTTCTTTATAAATCCGTAGAGTTCCAAATGAAATGTTCTTCGTTTGAAAGTTTTATTTTCAAATAATATGTGCATAGATTATCCCTTTATTACTTTTAGATAACGTACCACACATCAAAATTTTATAATTGTAAGATCTCGATATGAATTTGAATATGTAGCTTAAAAACAGAACAGCTGAATTCTAGTTGAAATTATCTATTCTTTCAAAACTAAGAAATACTTACCAAGAAAATGATAAAACATTTATTAATCATCAGCACAAATGACACTATTTCAAATAATTTGGTTGATTCTTTATTGTTGTTTTCCGAATTATATAGATACAGAAATATATACTGTTCTATAACAAAGAAGAATATTCTATAACTATTGCAGTTCTTGACGTTCTGAATTCACATTTCTTTATTGGAATGACGAAAGCAATGTTGACTTCATTTTAATTTGTAATGAATTGAAGACAGAAAAAACTATTTTACCGTAATATACACATCTGTAACAGCAAGTGATCATGAAATTGTAAGTTATGTTGTTGGTAATTGAAAGGTAAAAATTATTCAGAAATTGTTCTTCAAATGCTTGGCGTGTTCTGCTTCAATGTTTGGCATGTTCTGGTTAGTTTTTTCAAGTTCTTCAGCTGTTCCTTAGGGAAATTTTGATTTTTATTTGCTGCTAAGAAAATGGCGTCCGTCATAGCCGATGAGTTTGATGGAACTAAATGAAAACGGGATAAATTAATGTCTGATATTTACAGGCTCCCGATAGAGGGCGTACTCGAGCGTTGCGATCGCGAATTATAAATAACCTATCATTTATAAAGTTGTAGGCTTAACCGTGCTTGAAATTCCTTACCTTAAGACAGAATATTTTTTTAAAAAAAGTAATAATTCAAAGGTACTTTAGGGTTGGAAACTATATTAGTCAAACAGAAAAGAAGTTTTGCAAAATTTAAAAATTAATTTCAACATATTTCTTAGATATAATTTATATGAAATATTATGCCGTAATTTTCAGGGTAAACCGTGATTCTTCTTTTTTTCAAACTAATACACAAATAACATAGAATTTCAAATCTTTTAACTATTAAAGCATTTATTAGTTTAATTATAAGAAATTTCGAACATATAATTGTCTGGAAATAATAATGATAAAAATGCTCATTTTAGTTATTTGTACTAGAAAGTTTTAATAAAATTTTATGACTCCTTTTTGAAACTATATAAACGGTCAAGAAAATAATGTTGAACGTAAACAATGTGAAAAGAAACATATTTTCAAATAAGAAACATTTTTTTCAAATAAAAGAAGTATATATATATATACTTCCTTCATTTGAAAAAATGCAAGTTTCTACTTCAACTATAAATGGCTATATAACCTCTCGAATGCTGAAAATATACTTCCAGATTCATATAAAATTAAATTAAAAGGCCTTTTGATGGTATTTTTAATTTTTTTCACCGGAACTTCGAAGCATTTATTTTTTCTAGAAAAGTCACCTTCATCGCACGAAAGAAATATTTAGAAAGTATTCAACTTTTGGAATAAAGCATTAATGGATTCGAACAATTGGAAGAAAAAAAAACTTAATGAATACATCGATACGATAATGACCAAAAGAACTGAAATCATTACTTCAAAACGTAATAACTGAACCTTTAGGAATATTTTTTAAAAAGGTTTAAGCTAATCCTCGTGTACTTGAGTAGTTTTTAGTTTAACAGTTAATTTCAGATTTTTTTTTTTAAAAAAACATTCCTTTTTTAAATTTAAAGCAAAGAATAAATGAAATGTTTCTAATTCGTTGATTCAATATTTGAGAACTACTACTAATTATGTAAAACCTCAAATTAAATTTTAGTTTTATACTATACAAGGGTTTTATAATATTTTATTACATCTAAAAAAAACTTTAACTATTAAGCATGTTATTAAGCTTTAATCATAAAATAGTCTAATACTTTTAATAACTAAGCATAAATTTAACATTTATGTTTTACATGTCTTTCAATTAAAAAAAATTGGTAGCTTTTTTATTACCCGAGTATTTGAAAGATAACGAAGATTTGAAAGATAACTGAAACTGTAAGGATATTGAAATTGTTCATTCACTGTGGGAGCAACGTTGGCCCACCTAATAGGGTGCCCCTGAAAGAGAGGCCAACAAATCTGTCCTGTAAATGCCTGAATTGACGAAAAATGTTAACACAGGTGGGCATTGGAAAAAAAATATTCCAGAATAGCGTGACCAAAGTCATTAAACTATAAAATACATTGAGAAGCACGAATTTAGTAACTTCATGTTTTAAGAAATAACTTTCAAAACCAAAAGCAATTTATTATCTAAAAAAATCTAGTTTAAAAAGAATTTCATAAATTATTAAGCACCAAAGAATATTAGAACTATGCGTTGTAGAAACTTTGTTTTCATTTTAACATGTTCTTCAAAAATTGACTTGAAAAATCGAAATTCGTTTATTCTTTTTGGAAAGATTCAAATGTTTAGAAATGATTTCTCAGACTGATTTTAATTCAGTAATATCTGATCATCTGAATGCCTGTTCTGAAGAAACAAAAAAGCAAAAAATAATAAATTTTATCAATCACTATTACGCACAGTGGGACAAAATCAGAAAAATGCGGTCAAAATTAGAAAATTAACTTCAATGTTCTAAAATTTGATCACCTATAGGTTTTTTGGGTCACTGATTTCAAATATGAAGTCAAAATTTCAAAAAAACAAAATGGCGGATCCAAAATGGCGGAGGATTATTGAAAAAATTGTAAATAAATAAAATAAAAATATTTACTAGTAGTTTTTGAGATCTTTGATTACAAATTTGTGGTTAATAATTTTAATAAATAAAGTAATGGATGTAAAATCACAAATATTTATCAAAACAAATTTAAACTAAATAAATTGAATCAAAATATTTAAGATTGTTAATTACAAATTCGATTATCGAATTTAAAAAAAAATAATGAATCTATTTTTCTAGATATAAAAAATTTTGAAAATGTTATAACAAAAATAATAATCTCAAGTTTATTTTTATAATTTTTTTCATTAATTTTATCATTATTATAAAATTGACACGAACTATAAAAATCGATATATCAGCCAAATTCGCAAATATTCGCAGCTAATTTTTCTTTAGTTCTTGAGTATATATACCAAACAAATGTACACATTTCTTTTTTACCTCGGCAACGTAAGGCTTTTTTTATAGAGCACCCTAAAGTTACAATTTCATTGTACAGGGCAGAAATAGGGAAATGGCTCTGGTTTCAATAGCATTTATGTAAAATAATGAAATCATATATATCTTAGAAATAAATTTATGTATAAATCATGCATAGTTTTAATATTTTTATTTACTATAAGGATTTATCATATTAGTGAAAATTTAACTAAAAATGTAATTTTTTTTTTATTTTGATTTTGTTTCCATTTAATTGCTATTTCCATTAATAAACCAAAAAAATAAAATACAGTGTCATATTCCTTGGACATTTTACTACAAAAAACCATATTGAGATTTTTTCTTCTTATAACTTCATTTTTTTAATTTTTGACCGCGAAAAATGATTTTTGTTCCACAGTGTTACGTGATCATTCTCAAAATTGAAAGACAACTTAAAACTGTACTTGCTATTGTTGGGCAAACATAAAATTACACTATTGACTACACTTTTTTTGTTTTCTGTTACATGAGATTTTTTTTAACGAATCTAGGGAATTTTCACGTCACTGATTTAAAATCTTCAATTAGTTTCTCTCTGAAAGCTATAGTTTTCTTTCTTTTTTTTAAAATCTCATTTTCAGTCTACTGTTTGTCAAAATATTTTCAAAGTTTAAAAATGTTATATGTAAGAGGGAGGGGGCTTCTACAAACTGTTTCTTTACTTGCTTCTGAGCAGGTCATAAATAGAGGAAACTCCTCGTAGGATGTCATTCCTAAGCAATTTTAATCCTTCCCCAAAAGTTTCTCGCAACATTTACGTCACCCCCTCTTAGATATAGCATCTGTGCATTTCGACAAAAAAATAGGCTAAAAATGTCATTTAAAAAAATCTGTAGCTTTAGAAGCAACAATTTCAGATTCAAAATCCCCACATCCGAATGAAGCAAGATCAAGTATATTTTATAAATATTTGTTTCCCAGTGTTATTGATGGCGGCGAACATTTTATATTCTAGCAATTTACTGGATGAATTTACACTTTAGTAAATAAGTTATATTTCTTACAATTACCGTTCCATTATTTAATTTTTTAATAATTTTTTTTTAAGTTTTAAAAACAACTATTCTATCGGTTTTTAAGAAAAAGGAATTAAAAAAAATATTCCGAGTTACTTATAGGAATCGAGTTGATATAGTCTCATCTAATTTTACAGGAATTATATTCATTTCATAATAAAGTTTATCTTAAAATGCGTAACAAAACTTTACTTTGATATTGGTACAGAAAGTAGTTATGTGCCTTTGATGTTATTATTGATATTCAAAAACCACCGCTTTTTTATCTGCTTTGTTTAAAAATTTCATAAGAAAATCTTGAAATATTCAAGATTAACTTCTCTAAAAAAAAATGAACACCATACTTGGAAAATTGCCTGAGACATTATCAGGCTGAAGCTAATACTAACCGAAAAGCTTATTTTTCACGCAACTCTCCAATGGGATACCTGCAAGTGACGCAATGTAAGTATCTCGATCCTGACTGTTTGTTGAAACGTGGCATTTGTTTACGTTAGCAGCTGTTCTTTCTATTCTATTTCGAGTCAGCCAAGGCCGAAAGTATTAATTCTCTTAAGTGGCACATTCTATGTTCTTTCACAAAGATTTCAATTCTTTCACTAAGTGTTTCTTACTTAACACAATGACAGACATGAAGCCACGTATAGCATAAACAAACTAATTATGCATCGACTCTGCCAGGTACACAAAACAAAAATATATCGCAGTTACTATAAAATACGCAAACAAATAATAAATCTAAGTTAAGTAAAAGATGTAGATGGGAAAGAATTATATATGTACAAATTTGACGTGCGATACGGCTCAGTATTTAATTGACTTCACATTAATTAACATTCTAACTTATGTGGAGAAACCAAGCTCAATTTTAACACGATATTTTGTTTATAGGCGATCAGCTGGAGATGATGTCATAAGTCTGGGCAAGTACCCAATTGAAATCTTTAAATGATTTTCAGGATCGATGTCACCACTTTCACCCACTGTCCATATTTCAGGACCCTAGCACAAATAGTTCCAGAGTTATAAGAGATTCAAGGCAACGCAAGAACAGACAAATATACTGAGTTAAGAACAAAAGTTGGAGAGGGGGAAAAAAGCGCTTGAAAGCATAGCTAAAAGAAAAGTATTCACGTGACTTGATATAATTTTCAAATTACGAATTGGGTCGTGTTATCCCAAGTTAACGTTTGCCTGAGTTTACATGACACAATGAACCAAAAATAAATCTGAAGAACATGCAATGAACTCGAAAATTGTTTTTGATCACATAATACTGTAAATTGACAAGCATTTCTACTGCTAACTTTTGAATCATTTATAAGACATATTCATTGGCAGTTTAATTTGAATTCATAATGCTTCACGAAAGAGAAAATTTCGTTTTGTTTATTGGTTTTTTTAAACTAATTTTATGATCGAGGGCTAAAATAAACCCTAGTACTCACTGTTCACGTTTCCGAGTACTAACACAAACGGTTCTGGTGTTATAAGAGATTCGACATACAGACTGGCATGCACATTAATTCTTCTTTTATTGTTATTGTAGTAGTACCTAATATTAGTTAACGTCAGACTAAAGCAACACAACGACGGACTCTCGATTAAGAGACTCTTTTCAAAAATGATCAGCAATTCCACACAGTTTTCCTGTATTTCAAAACGTTTTCTCCCCTTGGAAATACATAGTAAAGAAGAGTAATTTGTTTTAATCAGGTTAATATGATTATAGCTCTGAGATTTTCGATCTTATTTCGAGAAAGCCTTTATGATATGGATGTCCTTTGATACATGTTTAAGAAACCTCATAATTGTGCTTTAATTCTAGACGCCGTATCACTGACCCTGACCTATCTGGGCTACTCTCGCAATCCTCATGGCCAGAGACGTCTACATACGACCCTATTCGGAAGCTTGGCTCCACGACGTTGCCTTTGACGTCCGGCGGAGGTCGGTTAGGCGGCCCACAAGCCAGGCGCAACAGACACAGGAGACACGCCTCCGACACAAAACTATCCATGTTTTCCTCACTCGGCAGGGATGACTTCATGGTAAGTGATGTTCTAGAATGAAATACTCTTCATTACTAGCCGCGCATCCTTTTTCATTCAGAATACATTCTGTGAACAATAGTCTGTTGAGGCGTCACTCCCACCGCTGGTTGGAAGTCGTGAATTAGATCCTGTTAGTCGAGAAAACAACTGGCGAGTATACACAGCAAAGTGTGCTTTAAATAAGTGTCTTAAGATAAGTGAAAGAACGTGTCGTGGCAGAACGTTCTTTCGTTGGTTCTGCTGTGTAATTTTGGAGAGAGGGGTGCTAGCTCAAGCGCTGTCCACGTCGTCTGCCCAGGATCAAAATTAGTTGGTATTCCTATCGTGTATTTTAAAAAATAGAATTCTAAAAACGAGACTAAATGCTTGATCACTGTTGGGTGATGTGATGTGTGAGCAATGACTGGGTCTGCTTAAGTTAGAATGTAACAAATATTCACGGGTCTAAATCCTAATGTGGACATTAAAACTAGTTGCTCTCTTTTTGTTTCTATAGCACTGTTTTACGGAGTCTATACAATAATAGACTACGCATGATGAATAGAGCCTCTTAAATGTTTAATTTTCTTTGCGCGCATTTCCCTCAGCCTTCAAAGCTGGGGAAAGGTTTCGTATTGATAATTGAACAAATTCTATTGTTCAACGAGTTCTGTTAGTTTCCATGTGTTAAAAAAATTCAGTCCTTAACAGAGGTGTGTATTGTCTTTTTTATTTTGATTTTTATTTCATATTGTGGCAAATACTTGTTTTTTAGTCGGTTATCGGTTAATTTTGCACGTCATAAAGAATTATTTTGCATTATACTTGAGGTGCACTGTATGACATGAGCAGTGTTGATAATTTTTTTCATTTAGTATATTTTTAAAAATTTAAATAAAATTGAATTGAAAAATACTATATATATATATATATATATATATATATATATATATATATATATATATATATATATATATATATATATATATATATATATATATATATATATATATATATATATATATATATATATATATATATATATATATATATATATGAAACGGTATCATTCAAACCCGAGTCAAGACAAATTTTGGAGAAGTCTCTATGGTTATTTCATGTCAAAATACTTTCTCTCAAATGTTGCAAATATATCCACAATTATCATAATAAAAGCATTGAGGTTGATAATTAGGAGCCGTGGTGGCTGAGGGGATAGAACGCTTACCTCCTAATGAGGTGAACCGAGTTCGAATGCGATGACTGGTCAATTCGAATGCCACACCCGGCTCACACCGACCACAGAGATGACGTAAAATATTCTCTGTGCTCATTGTCCTGATCACAGTAAAAAAACAATTCTTCCGCAAATGTCCCAAATGCTTGACCCAAGAGTTCCCTTGTTTTCTCAGCTCTCCAAATTACATAGATACGGAGTTGAGTATTGATAATCGTAAACCCAGAAATGGGATGATTTTTCAACGCCAGGTGTAACATAAATTAAAAAACAGTACAGTAAACTTCAGTTCAGTACAGTTCATTTTAAAGTGGTTTTTCTAGTTTCATTATTGTTGTTCTAAACCAGTGGTCAGAAAAACTACATTATTTTTGTAGTTTACGACTGAATCTACTTTGTTACAAATGTAGTTAAGTACAACTACTTTTTTATAAATGTAGTTAACTACAAACTACTTTCGAGATATACTCACTACTTTACGAAACCGATCATTGCTCGAGAAATTAATTAACACGTATGATCAAAATGGATTTGAAAAAAAATTGACTTACATTAAACACGAAGAATTAATTAGAAATACTTATTCATGTTTGCATGAGCGATACTTTTCTCTAAATGGGCGATTCTTGGGATTTTAAATTGCATCCATTGTCAGACCCGCGAATATTTCTGCCCATCAAATTCGAAAAATTAGTAATGTTAGAAATCTGTTTCTTTATTATGCTAACCTGAAAAAGTAGTTGCCAAGAATCGCTACAAGCTACTGTTTTTTTTTGTATCGTACTACTCACTGCATCTTTTTTGAAAAAAAAATGTAACACTCTACACTACAAACTACAAAAATGTAGCGACTACAGTAGTTGTTGTGCTCTACTTCCGATCACTACTATTCCAAGTCGGTTTTGAACTCATTAGAAAATAATGTTAAAAATTATTTTAAAAAGTTTTACAAAATGTTTCTTTAAAGAATGCAAAACAATCCTTCTCTCTTTTTTTTCTTCACGTTTGATAAAAAAATAGAACGGCTCATTTTTGTTTACCATATGCGCGAATTGCATGCTCCGGAATCCAAGATGGCCGACAACGTGCTTAACTCAACATACAGAAACCCTTTTTGGACGTCTTTGAAAAATTCTTCTACAATCTAATTCAACGTCAGAAGTGTTTTATCGAAGTGGAAAGAAGAAAATTCTCCTTTTTTTTTTCTTTTTGAAGAGATTGAAGAAGCGGAAGAGAGAGAGAAAAAAAATTATAGAATCTCGGAATGCATCGGTCCTTTTACGCTTCGAAAGGAAAGAAACAAGTTTTGAAAATGTAGAAGAGCTTCTTGGTGTCTTGTTTCTTTTACTCTCTATTCATGAAGTTTCAAAATTGAAACTTTTACTTTTTCAAGGGAAAAAAAAGAACTTTCTCATCGGCAACCTGGAGTTATAGGAGCTGAAACTATTTTCATAACGAAATGAGAAACCGAAAAGTAAAGCTACACATCGTTCCCCGAAAAATCCTAATATTTCAATGAATCCATTCAACTTTATTATAGTTAACTAGTAAAAATTAATTATGATAAAACTATTAGCAGTTGGAAAATTAATATTAGGAAAAAAATGAGTGATTTCATTTCATTGTTTTAGTAAACTTCGAACTCTGGAGTTAAATTCATTTAGTACAGCAAAATATCTTTTGATTAGGCTAATCCTTTTAGATGAATTTCATTTGATTAAATTAAATACCTTTTAACTTCATTTGAAAAATTCTAAATGCGTTAGGTGAATTTTATTTGTTTTAGCTAAAACTCTTAAGTTGATTTCATTTGAAGCTAAATCCGTTTATTAGGTTAAATCATTTCGTTAAGCTAAGCGTTTTAGCTGAATTTCCTTTGGCGAAGCTAAATCTGTTAGATAAATCATTTTGTTAAGCTCTTTAATGAATTTCTTTTTGGTGAACCAGGGGTCTGTTTAGAAGAAATTTGGGTCCGTTAACGGATCCTTCACAAAATATCCTTTCATAAAAATGGACCCTTCACAAAATATTTTAACTTAAAAACGGACCCTTCACAAAATGATTTTTCTTTTAATCGGACCCTTTACAAATTTGTTTATCTTCATTATTGTTTTTTTAATTGAATAAACTCTTCCCAGGGCAGAAAACAAGAAAGATTGGATGTAAACGAATAAAGTTTTGTCTTCGGTAGACGATTCTACCATTATTCATCCGAAATGAATACTCTGCGTTCAGCAGTATAGGCTGAATACCAAATATTTGTATGTTGCATCTCTAATATAGAAGCAACAATTACTCTTTATTTTTGAAAACTTAATTTTTTTATTATAATTTTACAGTGCTGAGCATAATCTTGCATCTATTTACAATTTAAAAACTCCTTGAAAAAGTTTTTTGCAATAACCGGACCCTATTTGCACAAATTCATAAAAGCAGGACCCTGGTTGAAAGAATGTGAGTAATTTTTTTCACAATTTCACAAAATCCGGACCTTTCACAAAATGTCTGGACAGACCCCTGTGAACTTAAATCTTATAATTAAATTAAACTTTTTTAATTATTTCATTAAATGAATTTCATTATAGCTAAATCTCGTTGAGGAATTTCATTTGGTAAAACTGCGACAGGCAAGCATTTCCCTCAAAATTAGGTTCTAAACTCTTTGCAGCTCTTAAATTTTTCCAAAATGAATTTGATTGAGAGGTATTTTTACATTGTATATGTCGATTTTATTTTTTTTACCAATTTAGCTAGTTTTTTTCTTACTATACATAAAAATTTAATGATGGTGTCGCAGTTTTCCATTTTTGTCAGTGCATTTTTATCACGTGCGTAAAATCACGTGGAAGGATCCAGTTTTTCCTCATTCTTTTCCATATTGGCATGATTGTCATCAGCATAAAATTGATTACAAGTCATAAAGGTATTGAATAAATATTGAATTCCAAAAATCAAATAATAAAAGTTCATAAGAGTAACTGAATAATATTTCGACTCATTTTTGCTTCTCAAGTTTTAAAAATATGCCTTTACAATGGCAACTTCTCAGAAAATGACAGTTAGCTTTATGATGATAATTGAGATTAAAAACCAAATTCATCTTTCTATGTGACACCCAAGTTTCTTGCGTTAAGTGTAAACATGTTAAGTGGGATTTTGAAAACATTCAAACTTATTCCAATATTATAATTGTGGAATTATTTTTCTTTCAAATATAATTTTTAACCCCTTTCTAATTACTCTTGTTTTCTTTTGTGTGTGACAGGATGACCCCCTCTCCAGGTACAAATTTTATCAGCCCAGCAGTAGTATGCCATTCAAATCGTTTGAGTTCGAATCCATCGACGACCACTTGAGGACGGACGGTCTCTATAGTTCCTCTCCTTACACCAGAAGCTCAGCGCTCTTCCGGGGTTCTTCAACCTATCCCAGGAGATCCTCCCTCACGGACATGACAGCAGACAGGATACACCTCAGAGACACTTCCGTCAATAGTTTAGGACTCTCGAAGACACGTGACTCGCCGGCCATGAGAAAATATTCCAGAGACTTGGCCAGGTAAGACTGCCCATTCACCCATCCTATTCTTTTTCAAACTGGCACACATAAAGCTCAAAATCGAATGACTCGTTCGCCTTTCATAAAAACTCGTGTCTCTCAAGTCTGCAAGTATTCTTTTAGTTTGCAGTTTGCTGAAATAGTGAAGATATTTCAAAATTATTAGTTCAGAAAGTCCGTTTCATGCTATATCATTGGTAATGTGTCCTCGGGACAAACAGTGTCACATCAAACCAAGCACTCTTGGCTTTGGACATTTCTTTTATGTACATGTTAGTACTGTTTTTCCTCCTTTTTTTCTCCATCAGGAGTCCATAAAATATTTTCAACATTTGGGTAACTGAATCTTTTTGTTCTTAGTATACGGTAGTACCCTCTCCATCTTCGTTGCACTACTTAGGAGATGAATGGGGGCTTATTAAAAGGTCTTTATTTCATAGAATATTAGGTTTAACATGAAAAGACGCAATTATTAGTAATTTTTTTCACATTAGTTCCAATCCTGATATAAAAATAATTTACTTCCAAATATATTGCGTGAAAAACATTAGTATAAATAATAACATACGAAATACCCTATAAACATTTGATACAGTCGGACAAAATAAAAAACGCAATAAGTTGTATTGAATACTTTTAACTTAATGAATTCTTATCCAGTATGAAATGGCAACTATTACACTGTGAAATAGATGCCATTCCTATTTTCCATTTTAAAATCAACCCTGTTCCACAGAGAATCGAATACTATATCATTGTAAACCTAATAATGTGCCACTTTAAAATAGTTATTATTACACTATAAAATAAATCCGATAAGAAATATTATTCCGCTATAAAACGGAAACTATTCTATCGTGAATTAAGTATATATTTCCACTCAATAAAAGGCATTTTATGCTAACAAAATGGAATACTCTTTGCTTTGAGAAGTCTACGGTTGTACTTCTTATGTGTCATTATCATGAGTGAGACAAACAGTGATTTGTCCTTCCAGCTGTAAAATGAATCCTCACCTAAAATGACTGTTTATATTATGAACAAGAGAGACTATTACAATATAATACGAAAATCGAAACGAAAATTGAACACTTTTCATTTTGAATGACGAGAGAAATAAAATGTCATCTTTACACTTTGTAAGCACTATTTAACTATTAGCAGGATACAATTCCACTACATTTCGATTCAATTTTCTACTTATTAAATAGAATAATTTTCACATTAAGATTCCTAAGAACTACACCAGAAATCATTTTTGTTTATTGTTATCGTTAGTTAAGCGAAAAATAAACAGAGGTTGTTTATTCATCTTTTATTTGTTTATTCCTTTGTTGTTATTCCTTTAACGTATAAATTTATTCCTCATAAATGTATGGATCAAAGCATTCGAATTTATAGTTAAATAAAATATGAGCATAGATCGTTCTATAATACTATTCCACTGTAAATTCTATATTATTCCATAATAATACAGATATTTTTCACTATAAAATGGAATAATCTTTACTATGAAGCTGCTAAAAATCAATGTCAGCGGTAGTTCTTATTTATTGTTAGCATAAGGCAAACAAAATACGAACTGAGCTTGCTCATTCATAATAAATGAGCAAGTCAAAATAGGCCGAGATTGGCAGGGCGCTGGACTCATGTTCGTGAGAGCGGGAGCTCGAATTCAACCTGCCGAAGACTTCGCATGTAGTAAATGGTGACTTGTGCACATTTAATCTATCGTGTCACAAAGTAGTCCATGCTCCCAGAGCAAATTATACCTTTGGAGTACTGAATCGGAGATTGATAGTTCTCTGGTTCAGGTCGAAATTGCGATCTGCGGATGAATGAATGGGTCCGCCCTATAAACGGGTGTGACATATGAATGTGGCGGAAGTCGAATTCTTGGTCATAGATGGTGCCACTGAAAAACAAGAACAATCGCACCCCCTCTGTCTTAATGGCCGACGACAATAACAACAACAGCAGGTCAAAGTATTCTAATTATAGATACATGAGCCGTGAGGACTCAGGTGATAGAGAGTTTGCTTTGTAATGAGGTGAACCGGGTTCGAACCTCAGAGATAACTGGTCGATACGAGTTCAAAATTATAAGGCTACGGTGTTGAACATTAGTAGTCGTAAACCGTAAAAAATTATAGATACATCTCTAAATTTTGAGAAGAATAAAACAACAGGGGAGTTGTCAATTCTCCTCTTATACAGTTCGATGCATATTATTCTTTGCATCTATACTTCTATGCAGAAATAAATAATATGAGGTGGAGTTAAGTTCGAAGCATATTAAATGAGCATGTAATTCACATGATATTTTCTGGAGTTACTAAATCAATCCTGGAAATTATTAGCGCCATCTTATAAATTCATATGCTTGAATAGAAGATAATTCTTATCTCTGCAATCAAACTTCTTTAAAATAAATCGAGTTGATTTCCTGAAAAAAAGAAGAAAAAAAGCATCTAATAATAAACGGAATTGGCTATTTATCACATCTTATACTATAACTTATGAGGACTTAATTGATCCCATTCAAGTAGAATATTATATTCATTGTGCGTCGTTTAAAGTATTGCAAAACCAAGCATTGCAAGTGAAAACAAAACTAAAGATCGCAAAGCAACACTTCTTAGCCGGTTTTTTGGGACACAAAATTTAAATCAAAAACTTTAGAAAAAGAAAACCAAGTGAATTGTTGTCAGCGTACGTATTTCCAAAATGCAGCAATTTGTTTTATTTTTGTGAAAATAAAAAGTAGTTGATTAAAAATCACGCTGTTTAATATATAACATTGTTTAATCCCCCCACCCCTGAAAGAGTTAAAGATATTGAAGAAAGTTTTTATTGAGTTTTCAAAGATTCCGCTAAACTTAGGAAACTATGGTTCCTTAAGCACTCAATAATTTAGAAATTTCAGGTCATTTTTTACGAAAATCGGGCCTCTATTTAAATTAATATGAATCACTTAATATATTTTAAATTTTCAAAAAGTAAGAAGTTACGCTTGAATATAAATTTGTACTTCAAATAATGTGTTCAAACAGTTCAGAAAAGAACGAAAAGATAATTTCAAAAGTGGAAAAGAAAAACAAACTACGAATTCTTTACCCTTTGTATCTTTTTATTAATATTAGATTGATCCCACTTTTTGATGAACAAAGCAAAGAATTTTAAGAAAAGAGTTTCTAAGTCTTTAATTAGAACTAATCAAATACTTCATCAAGTAAAAGCAGCAATGTCATTTTTTTAATAGTTGGGTCAATTTCACCGACCTAATTCTCGTGTACTATACTATTACTAATATATTATGAATATTATTTTTGTCTCTATAGAGAATGACGCATTTCAAAGTACGAATCCCTTCTACGAATTCTGACGTATTTAATACGACAATGCCGCAGAATCGCTGAGTTTACGTGATTTGTTTCATAAATAGTGATATAAGCACCTAAATAGTTTTTAAATTTTCGGTAATAGTTATTTTTCTCCCATCTTAATTGCTCTTCAGTCAATATTATAAAACAGTTTTGCTTCACTGTTATTTCTAAAGAAATCTATTTACGTGTCGTTGACCTCTACTTAGTAATATTTATTTCCTTGCAACGACTATTCTAAGAATATTACCTTAATATGTCCTGTTTAAGCATCTTTTACATTTTTTTCTTCTTTTTCATCATCGCCTTAACTCACCGGTTAATATCCAGACAGACATTAAATACCTTCCACTAACATTTACCTGAAGCAAATAATTAAGCTTCGCTAAGTATAAATGACTAGGCATTCACTACCAAATTTGCATCGATGTTTATTAAAAGTAAACCTTCCTCGGGGTATGAAATAATAAAGAGTCGAATACCTTTTTGATTAAAATTTTTACTGTTGCATTTTCAGCTTAAAATAAATCCGCTAAAAATTAGTTTTCTCCTCAACACAGTTAAAATTTAATTAAAAAAATTCCAGAGAATCTAGGAAAATAGATTGCAATATAGGAAATAAAAATATTACTTATACTATGTTTTCAATCAAATATTTTTGATCAAATACTATATTTTTAATCAATTGATTAAAGCTTATTTAACATAAATTAAGATATTTAATAAAGGCTTGTAGAAAATATTTAATGAACCTTCAACAATATTTGTTAAATAGTTATTATTAATTTGATTACAATTATGGCACTCGAAGATAATGAGGAATACGTTTAAATTTTTCACAAATTAATTGTGAAATGAATTCTTAACTTAAGTAATTCACTACAAGACATATTTTTTTTAAGTTTTGAAAAACCATTTTATTCCTGCGAAATGCGTTTTAAACTCCATCACGTTTAGATTAAAACTGCCCCAAATCTGCTTTTAATGGTTTAAACAAAGCAAATTATAAATGAATGAAACAAAATAAAGGTTTTCTTCAGGAATTTTAAAAGCAAAGGAACAATAAAAATAAATTAGCTGTTCAAGGTTAGTAATCGTGAACTTTTAATTCAGTGTGGACATTTCTGATAGAAATTTAACAACAGATGATGAGTTGGATTCAGTTTTTTAGCTACGCCGAATGTATAAAGTTTAATACAAAACACCATCTTTAAAGCACATTTTCTTACTATTTAATGGATGGATGTCAATTTTTGGCGCAAGAACCATGGTTTGGCTATAGGGAGGTGTGTCTCAAATTAAAAATCATAAAGTCGGAAAGTCGCAGTTAAAGTACTCTCGCCTTTTAGATTTAAATTTCATAGACTGAGTCAGGAAACGTTTTACCGTAAAAGCAAAAATTGCATTGTGGAGGTGCTTCATTTAAATTTAAATATTTGTGTGTCAGGTCTGTTGATAAGTACCTGGGGTTTTAATAACTGAATTATTGTAATAACTTGAAATTTTAAAACTATAAAATAAAGCAATTCAATCTAATTTTTAAATTAAACCAATGAAGCCATTAATTACACTTATTTTTGGAGTCGAATGCAATAAGTGAGTTTGCCCTCCCTTTAACACAACTCTGTATGAACAATGCCCCTTACAAAATGAACCACCCTAAATAACTTTTGATCTGATGATAGGATTTTCACATTCTATGAACTCAATTTGAATGGTTCAAGGCTGTGACCTCAAATATGCTAATTAATTAGTGCAGTTACGAAATCAGACAAGAAAAAAATGCCTTCTCTGAATAAACATCGAAGTATTTTTGGACAAAGTATTCGAACTCCCAAAATGTAGGGAGAACTGGGGGTTCCAAAGCTTGGTCAGTAGAGTGGTCCAAACTCTGGATCCCATAATTTTACTTTTTGCGTATTTCACTCTATCTCGAGGACTTTTTAAGCAAATTGAAAAAATTTTGCACGCAGTTATAAAATTCATTTATCAAGAAAATAATTCCATGCAAAAAATAACCTTTAGTAAATTTTTTTCTATTATTATTTTATTTAACAACAATCAAACAATTTTTGAACAGTTAATGCATACAATTTTTTACAACATTTTTAAAGATACAATTTTCCATGATAAAAGAGAAAATCTGAGTGAAATCAGTTCCGAGAAATCAAATTTTGCACAAAAGAAATTTTTTAAATCTGATTTATCAGGAACTATTTGATCGATTTCGCTGAAATTTTGCATTTTGCCATGTAAAATTAGATTCCTTAAAATGATTTAAAATATTCTGTATACCTTACAATTCAAATTTTTAATAAATATTTGCTAAAAGTTATATTTTCTCCACGTAGTTACCTTCGGATAAACGAGTTCTATAATTGTATGTAAATTGCTTAATTCGCTTATGAAGTTCTAGAAATGTGTCGAAAGACGCAAAAAGTCAAATAAAGAGATCCAAACTATGGAGACTCTGTCTCCCCGATTGAGGCTACCCCCTATATTTCGGGAGTTAGAAACCCGAATACTTCTAAAAGAAATTAATATTTATTCAGCAAAATTATGCTTTTGTGTCATATTTCGTAACTAAAAAGATCGTCTGCACTTGAGGTCAGCCCTGTGAACCATTAAGATTGAACCCTGGAACGTGAAAATCCGATCATTAGATCAAAAGTTATTTAGGGTGGACAGTTTCTTTTTCTTGCGCGCACCGTACCTATATTTTACTTTGCACCTTCACATAATAAACATAAACTTCCTTCAAGAACTTACAGAGCACAAAGGAATTATTAATTTTAGAGACAGTTAACATTATTGAACATGTCTGATTTTAGAAAATAAACATTAATGAGCTTATTAGAATTTTAGAAAGTTAACGTTAATGAGTTAATTGGAATTCTTGAAACATAAATGAACTCCTTAGAGTTGTAGAACCTTTCTTTCTAACATAAATTTTGGCAACTCTGAACAATATGTTCTGAGGATCACAACGGAAAAGCTATCACAATTACAGATTTTGAATATTCCCAAGAGAGAAAGTGCATATTAGAAAGTATATAGATAAAAAATATCACTTATAAAATAATATAAATCCCCACCGAACGAAGACGGTCTGTGTAGTAAAGGGTGACTGGTGCACGTTAAATCTCTTGGGTCATGAAGACCCCCATGATCCCACAACAAATCAATACTTCTGGGGGTAATAAATTGGATCTTTCTCTGGTTCGTGTCTAAATTACGATCTGTGGATGAACGAATGAGTTCGCCCTATAAACGTTCTGTGACGTGATTCTTAGCCATAGATGGCACCACTGAAAAAAAGAAGCTGTGCCTTGCTGGGGTTCATCCAATAGCCTCGCTAATATTTGGCATTAGAAAGAACGACAGCAAGTTAATAAAATTTGAGAACATACGGAGCACAAAGATATATTGAACTGCAATTCTAGATCATTAAGGAACTCATTTTAAATTTATGCTTTGGTGATAGTAACTAAAAGTTAAAGTTGATATCGTTTTTAAATATTTATAAAATATTCTGTAGCTTATTATAAAGTATTCATTTCATAGTACAACTTATTAATAATGAAGGAAAGTATATTATACTACATATTTTTTTACCTAATTCTTATTTTGAATAAATTTATAATGTTAGAATTGCTTATTTTTCTACAGCGTATTTCTCATGAGTATAAATTAGTTGTATAAAATATAATATGTTTCATATTAAAGTAAAAATAATTCACAATTACTTTCCAACTTTAATTATATTTCTTTTTATTAAAAGATTCTAAACATATTCAAATTTAATAGCTCTAGCAGCATACTACAAAACTCAAATATCTTAGAGATAAAATCATTCTATTTTTATTCTAAAACACATTTAAATTATTCACCCTAATATAAGCTCCTCCGGGGAAATTTTCGGATTTCTTGCTGGTCACCATGACAACGGGTGGAAAGTCACAGCTGTTGCTTACACGTTTTACCGCATCCCTAGATGATTTTCGTGCAAGGGACGAAAATAACTATTCTTTCTTACAAAATACCGTTTTGTCTTTAACCACATAATACGTTGTGGTTTCAAGGAAAAATGAGATGAATTATAAATTGATAGAAATGTATATATTATTTCATTATGCTTATTCATCGATAAAATTGTTATTTTCTTCAATTATCTCTATCTATAATAAATAAATAATAGTCACATGGATCATTTCGTGCATTTTTATTGGACAAAAAAATCACATGATATAATCCTTAAAAAACTAGGAAAATCAAGATAAAAACAAAAATGTATACATTGTTTTATGAGATTCCGTTGTTATCCTTATTCACGGGCAAATTTTGTTTTCTTTTATTAACTCTATGTATCATAAAAATAATTGTCGTCCCTCCGCTTGAAGAACTTTCATTGGACAAAAGAGTCACATGATATGGCCATCCATAAGCATAAGAAAATCTAGATATCTTTGGCTATCATTGGCACAAAAATAGCAAAATTTATGAAGGCATTTACTTGTAAATTATTCATTTATTTATCCCTTGTTTGATTATATTTACCTGTCATATCTATTTATCATCCGTTATTCCTCATCATTCTTTTCATTATTCTCCGTAACACTTGCGTTTCTAAGTTTGATTATTATTCAAAATTAAAGAAGTAGTAAAATAAAAATTTTAAAAGAAATATATAATAAATTTATCATATAATATTACCTTATTATGCAACATTTTGTGACACCTAGTTAAACGGTAAATTTACTTTTAAATAGGTTATATTCTTGGCAATAATAATAATTAAAAATGTGTACGTCAACGTAAACAATAAAAATAATAAATGCGAAAAAATTATTTCATATTATAAAACAATATAAAAAAATTTACTTTTCGTCATGTTACTAAATGCTCCCTTTGTTAAAAAAATATTTAAAGTATTTTATAGCAAGTCAAAATTAATTAAGTATTCAAAAACAAGATTTTTATTTTAAGAAGTTACAATGGGATAACTGAGCAATTTTAAAATTTTATTGCCGTAGAATCAAAAACTAGATCTGATGATCTATATTAATACAATAAATATTTTGAGCATCGATTGGCTGCGAAACAATCTGCTAAGCTCCTCCTGTATATACAAACTAAATTGAACTTTTTGTTTGATAAATATGACTTTTTTAAATTTAATTTTTTATTCCTTATTTTAAGTACTATCTAATATATATAATTCTCTGACGTGGCTCCCAAATTTTGGCTGTATTTCTTTTCCGCTGGTGGCAACGTTTGCTCTGTTTTGTTTACGTTACTATTTCTCTTACACGGCGAATCGACCAATGATTTCCGCTAAAAATGTCATATGCCAAATCTACTGAGGTGGTTCAACATATAGCACTTTTAAAAACGGAAACTGAAATAACCAGAGAGCATCAGTTGTGGCAATCTCATACTATTAAGCTAGGCAGAAGTGAGTAGTCATTGTCGATAGATCTCTATTTTAGTATTTTGTCGAAAGCGCTTTTTTTCACGAATTTATATATTACGAATTTATTTGACGATTTTTGATTTATTTCACGAATTATACTATAGCACATTTCTAATAGGTTTAACGAATTACATGTCATTTGTTTGAGTTCAAATTTATTTTAATGACTTAGTATTTACTAAAAAGATGTAATTTTTTTTTTAAAAAAAAAGATTTTTATATGGATTTGAATGATTGTTTTGAATTCTTAGAATTTTGTGCATTTGCAATGTACCTAAGCTAGTAGCGAGCGAGGCGAGCTTGGTTTGCGAAGCAAACCATATAAGATTGCGTAGCAATTTTCGGGAGTTGGTGAGCGTTAGCGAGCAGGGGGCGCAGCCCACTAGTTTCTGTATAATGTCGTAAAGCAAACTTTTTGTGTAAATAGCATGACAGTAAAACACTGCACATATCAAATGCATGTTTCATTTATCATGTTTTTTTATGGTAAGTAAATCTCTTCTGCAGAGGAAAGTATTGACCTAGTGTGCTCTAGAACTTCGAGACTAACGATAGGATGGTTGCCATTAGAGGGTACAAACCACCTTTAGTTCTTCCTCAAGCTTGCATACCCTATACCCATTTATTTGAGATATTTTTAAGCCCCCACCAGGCGATAGAAGCCTCTGCATAGGTTTCTGAATATTACCACTGTGTAAAAGTATATGTATTAATACAGTGTAAGTGTTTAATAATTGCGCTTATGTAAGTGTTTGACAATTGCGCTTATGTAAGTGTTTGAAAATTGCGCTTATGTAAGTGTTTGACAATAGCGCTAGTACAAGTGTTAAACTATTACCATTGTGTAAGTGTTTACTATATTTACCACTGAGTAAGTGTTAAGTGTAATTTCAGAAAAATATAGACTTAAATATTCCAAATGAGGATAGGATAATGCTTTGAGCTGCAAATTATAAATAAAACAAAACAACGTAAATAAAGGTACAAAAATGGACATACTATAGTTTTGGTTCTATAAACATGAACTTTCTTGGGTGTCTAAACTAAAAACTGGCATTGGGAAAATAAAGATACAAACACGTTCAGAGTGGTTTAATCAATAGAAAAAGAGGAACAAGTTTGAACAATATAACAAAAAAGGGGAGATCAGAAACAGATTAAATTCTAACTTTAAGTTTGAGTTTTCTTCTGCAAAAATCATTCAACATTGCTCTTCATCTAATGACTTTGATATCTGGTAATCATTTTATATTTTGAAAAAGTTCTAGTAGTTTATTTGAGGATCTTTCTAATTTCCCAACGTCTCTCAATCGGTGAAAACTCTCAATCGGAATTCCTTCGTTATTTAATTTTTACCTCTCGCATCCTGAAGTTCCAGCCAAACTCGTTTTTTTATCTGCTTTCGTTTTATTAAATTATTCAAACTTGTTTCTCTTCTTCTATTGGTTAAACCACTTTGCATGTGCTTCTCTTGTCACTGTCATTTTGTGTTTCACTCTGAGGAAGGTTCTTGTTTATAGAACCGAAGCTATAGTTTGTCCATTTCTGTACCTTTATCCGTACATTGTTCACGTTTTTTGACTCATTCATTGACTCTTAATACTACTTGGCATCAGTAGGCTCATCTCCCAAATGTAGGCATTTGTAAATAATATAAGTGGGCACAAGGTTTCTAACTTATTATCTTTCCCCATAAATATAAACTGGTGCTTTACGAAACATTTGTAAACTTCTAATACTGACCTCAAGGACGCACAATGCCAAACATGCATTTAAAAGCTTGAATGAAAATTCTCTCAAAATCTATCAATCACGTGAAGAGTTAGGGTTGTCAGGCGATGGAAAATAATCATGCATAATAAGTGCTCAGATTCGAGGATAAAAGGATGCGTAACAAATATAACCTAATAGTCAATAAAAGATGAAAAAACATTTTATAAATTTTTTCATTTTCTCCCGCATCATGTTATAGACACACTTTTAGAATCATATTTTTTTTCTACAAAAGCTTAAAAAATATGCATTGATTACAAAAACTCAAATTATATGACATAAAAAAAGGTTTTAATAAGACTTGTGTATTAGACTCCATTTGAAGATAAAATTTTAATGAACGAGGCTAAAACTGATTAAAAACTCTATAACAAAGTAAAAGCACCACTCAAATGTGTGGCGTAAATTTCTGTTCCTTTTATTCAGGCGTGTAGAGCTTCAAAGCAAGGCAAAGCAAGCAGGGAGAGGAAGCAGCACTTACCACTCAAACCAGATATTATAAGGAGATGCCACACAGCATGTTGCTTTGGCAGAATTAATATACAGACTCACCAGCAATATGCATTTTTAAAGAAAATAAAAATAATATTTCAAAAAACCACGTTTTTGTAGTGGAGAATAATAATTTTAAAAAAATTTGAAAAACGAAAAACGTGGGGCGCATGAAATACATAACAGTAATGTTATATTAGTGTGTGTATGTATATCTGAAATTGTATCTGAATGTGGATGTGGAATATGTTTGTGTATATGCATATGTATGAGGATGTATATGTGGCTGTGCATGTGTATGAATAAGAAAATGTGTATGTGTATATGTACTGTTATGTATTTCATGCGCCCCATGTTTTTCGTTTTTCAATTTTTTTCAATTATTATTCTCCACTACAAAAACGTGGTTCTTAAAAATATTATTTTTATTTTGAATTTTTTTATTTTAAATTATAATTTTTTTATTTTATATTTTTTAAAAATTATTACTTTTCAATTATTATTATTCACTACAAAGAACGTGGTTTTTGAAAATATATATTTTTATTTAGATTATTTTTCTTAGTCAAGAGTAGTCAAGACTACTACAAAACCACTACTATAATAATAGAACTTTCATTTTAAATTAGGGACACAAAAATCTTTGTAGAAAAACAATACCTTTACGACTTTCATTAGTTTTATGCTGATGACAACCAAAACAATCTGGAAATGAATGAGGAAAAACTGGATCCTACCACGTGATTTTTCTGCCAATAAAAATACTCCGACAATAAAAATCTTTTCACCTCACATGTAATACTAATTTGAAATAATGGAATCGACAACAAAAGACAATCTCGAAAATAATTTTTTTTTTAAATTTTAATTTTATTTTACTTTGTATGCCTTTTTTTCTCTTCATTTTCATGCATTGTCATCCAATTTTGAACTATGTACCAAATTTGAAGTTTGTAGCTAGTCGGGAAGTTAGTTTAAAATCGATTACAAAATTCCACCCGGACAGACATACACGAAGGCAAGTTTATATAAACGTGGTAATAATAAAATAGAAATGCCTGTTATTTCTGTCAAATCATCAGATCTACAAAGTATTTTACAAAAGCAATAATAAATTACAGTCCCTGGCCAAAATATTAGACGCACACTAAGATTATATCTAAAATCTTAATTATCTGGTGATACTCTATACAGTTTTATTGCTTTTACGTCACTGAAACCGGTTTGCACTTGCTCGTGTATCAATGGGTTAAATGAGACGATATAAATTAGACGATATATTACATGAATATAGAATATTTATTATATCAGGTATTATTTTAGTATATTATAATAATTTGACCAAATTATTCGACGCATTGTAGTTTTTTAATAATTGCATGTTTTCCACGAGTTTATAGGCAATACTTTTATATTTAAACAAACATGTAGTGGGTTTTTATTTAGAAGATTTTTTTATATATACTTCCTATTTGCATTAATGTATTATTTTTTTAACGTATTGAATTACAATGTTCACTAATTAACAAGTACAAACCGGTTTCAGTCGCTGAAAAACAACAAAGCTGTATAGTTATCACCTGATAATTAAGATTTTACATAGAATCCTATAGTGCCTCTAATAATATGTCCAGGAACTGTAAATGGCAATTTAAGCAGTATATAACGATTCTTATTGTGTTCTACAAGCAAATGACTGCGTTGGATGCAAAACATTCGGTAGAGACAAAATATTATAATTGAATGAACTTCCACTCTGTTGACAGCCATCTTGAATTCTGAATTTCCGATCAAAGTTGGAAACATCGAATTCGTATTCAGCAGATCAAAATCACATTTAACGAAATGTCCCCCAAAATGTCCTTAGAACGGCCGTTTTGAGAAAAGTGAACCAGGCTAAAAGATGATTCATTGAACATTTGTAACATACGCATTTGTGTATATTTCTCGTTCATCTCATGTATTACGCATTGTAATGTAAAATAGTTAATAAAATATAAATATTTAAAATACATTTTCCTTCCCCGCTTAATGTTATTCCACCAAAATGTTCTCCACAAAAGGCTAGATTCAGAATTTCCGTTGTGTTCCGGACTTGGTTCAAAATTACAAGGCTGGCTCAAAACTATGCAGACCCAAAACCGGGTGGGTTGCTTATAAATAGGTCAGCGGTTCCAAAATAAAATCATATGCAGAGCCAAGTTAAATTATATTAGTACGTACTACATGGTTGAATTTAACACTTCATCAAAGTGCCAGGCCATAATCGGCCCCCTCTTTCAACTTGGAACACCCCCATCGAAATTCTCCATGGCCATCGGGCTCCAGAACTTGCAAATCTTGTTATCCAGACTTTTGGAGGACTCTAATCTTTGCACTAGCATTGTATGCATAGACACGACAACAACGTTGCTGCAAATTTGTGCAATGTTTATGGCTCGAACCAGAAGCATTAAAGTACATCGCTGAATCGATTTTCCATTTCATCTAAAGTTGAATACTAAATCGATGATAATTCTGTAAATGCTTAGTATTATTTAGATTTAATGATTCCAGATATGATTTACTGACTCTTTTATATTAAGATTCATGTCTGCTTGTTATAATCAATGATGTGTATCAGTTGTTTTCAATGAGTGATTCTAACCACTTCATTGTAATTCCTATCAGTTAGATTTGACCAGTTATTTTTATTAGTTGTACCGAATTATTTCAGAGATTAAATTGCTATTTTTTACAAAAAATTTTCGGACTAAAATCAGGCTCATAGGCACAGTCTGCAATATCATTTTTTATGACAATGGATAGATTGTGAATAAAAATATATATTTTTCCGGCTATCTTTCAATTCTGTATAAAACTTTAAAGTAATTCTTCCTTACTGCATTTAACATTTAAATATCTAAGAATAAACTTCGAACAGCATTCTCCTAAGAGAAGCTAAATATTATAAGGGACATAGCAAAAATTTTACTTTTAGATTTAAATTTTTCAAACATTTATTTTTATGCCTTCCCTTGAAATGTTATACAGAGCAAAACGACTGATTGGTTGGCTGGCGTGATGCCAATATCAGTTTCTCTTATGTCGAATCCAATGTCAGTTTTAGAACTCGCTTGGAATTCTGAGAGCCAAACGATCAATCGACAGCGGAAGCCCCCCTTACTCCACCTTCACCCAATTTAAACAACCCCATGAGGTAAAAGAAATAAAAATTATAAAAAAAAAATGGTAAGAATAAAAATGTCACAGGTGGGTAGTTTTTTTTTTTTTTTTTTTTTTTTTTTTTGCAAAGTCAGTGCCAAAGAATCATATTTCTTCAGATATTTTTTACATCTTTTTTTTCTACTTCTTCAAAAAATTTTACTAGATGGAATGTATAATGTGATCCAAGATTTTATGTTTTTTCGTAGACTTTTTTGAGTATTCTAACTTCTGTTGCAAGTTATCAAAATAATTTTTTCTGTAACGCTTTGTCAATAAAACCTTTTTCATGAGCCATTAAATATATATTTTACCAATAAATTAAAAAATATCTGAGGCATCCTATACACACACTTTTCACACAAACTGATTAATTATCGCTATCCAAGAAAAAACATTTTCAGTGATAGATTGTGTCAAAATGTCCTGTGGCCTATTCGAAATAATGTTCCTCCTTCATGCCTTGTTTTCTTATCGAACGATAGGAATTAGCTTGATCTCTTGATCGTCAGAGGACTCTTTAAAACTTAATTTCAATAAAGTCATCGGTGACATTTGACTGATGCTCAAATGATTGACTTCTAAGTTATCCTGTTTTAGAATTTTGAAGCAATTTTTTTATTTTTAATTTGGGTAAAAGCAATTAAAACTCAATAATTTCTTACGAATGGGGAAAATATCACCAAATTTGAGAATTAATATTGCTGTTAACTTTTCATGCACAAAAATCTTTTAGTGTTCAACATTTTTGCAGGGTAAATAAAATAATAATAACTGGTAAAGAGCGGTAACAGATTTTTAAGAAATGTCTTTCCCATTCTTTTAATTTGGAAGTTTTGATTGGATTTCAACATTTAGTGGTACGGTACTTTTATTTAAACTAAACTTTAATTTTACTTTTATGAACGGTTCAGTACTTGCATTTTATTAGAACTAAAAATGAAAAATAAAAATTTTGAAACAAGGAAAGAATTGTCTGAAACTTTTGACGTTGATCTCGAGGAACTGAATGATCTTGCCATTTTCCTTTTTCTGGAAAAACGTTTCAAAGCATCTATCCATAGAATAAAAATCAAAAACTGGTTCTTTTTTTTTTTTGAGGGCTCTTTAGTTTAAGTGGCATCTCTCTTAATAAACTTTTTTCCTCATAATTGAATACTAACTTTATTAAAAAGAAGTAAAAGCTGTCTAATACGTCAGAGAATTTCTTTTTGGAAAGCTTGACAACACTCTCCTATTAGGAGAAAAAAATGCGATGGAAAATTTTTCTAGACAATAAAAATTCCCTTTCCTGAAGATGCTTAGTAAATAAATAGCAAAAATAAATTTAAAAAAAAAGCAATTATTAGACAAGACAGAAATTTATGAAGTTTATTTAATAGTCAAGCTTTTTTTGCGCCGCTGCTTATGATATACTCTATTAAGCTGCAGTTTCCAAACGGTAATCCGTGGAACCCTAGGATTCCGTATAAACTTCAGGGATTCGGTAACTTTTTTTTAACCAGTGATGTTTTTTGAAATCTGTGATACATTTATTTGTATTCTACCAATAATCCATTATTTATATAATATTAATGTTGTTTTTAAGAAATTATTTGAGTGAAATTGCAATAAGAAAGAAATCGCAAATTTTAAAAAATACTTTTTTCAATAACAATATATTGAATAAATTTCTGAAAAAAATATTAATTTACAAATGATTGCATCAGAATTTCTCATCAAACTTTGAAATTCAAAATAAAATAAACGAATTCAAGAATGAAAATTATTTTTCTTTGATAACCAGTCTTATTGTTTGCAACAATTCTTTTTCAAAAACAATAATTTAACTTATTTTATTCAATTTCAACTTTGACAAAAAATCACTAGACTTTACTAATACAGCAACAACGTTGCAATCCTAACTTTAAAAAATTGAAGACGAAGCAATGAAAAAATTCCTTTTACATTAAATATTTCTAAATAAATTTGTAGTTTTTTTTCTTTTGGTTTTTTTTTCTGTTAGAATATTTACACCTGCTAATGAACGTTTTTTAAAAATCTGTGTTCCTCCAAAAGAAGTTCGATTATTTAGGGTTCAGTAGCTGAAAGAAATTGGGATTCACTGCAGTAAAGAATTATAATCTTCATACAAATCTTTTTATGTATTTTTATTGCATTTTTTTAGTTCAAGGTATTTTTATTGTATTTCGTTTGCATTTTTTTTTTTTTTTTGGTAGTTCGTATTTTTTATGTTTTTTTAATTACAATCATTTATGAAGTATGAAAAGTGTATATTTTCTTATTTGCTATATTTCTAGGTACTTTTTTTTGTTGTATTTTTGTATTTTCAATTTTAACGTATTTTTTATTTATCTTTTTTCAGGTATTTCTTATTTTATTTCATTCATTTGCATTTTGTGTTTTTATTGTACTCATTTATAGCAAATGTGAAATACGCATTTTCTGACTTTGACGCATTATGTTTAAGTATTTTTATAGCATTTTTTGTATTTTTTTATTGTATTCATTTATGACAAATGAGAAACACCCTTTCTTGCTCAAAAATGTTCCTGATCATCTATTTTGCCATTAGAAGTGTCTATGTTTCGTAAAGGGTATTGTGGATTTTGCTGAAATTAAAGAACTTGGTTTTTATAGAACTGATTTTAGATAAAAATGTTTCTACTCTGATGTTATCACACACCGGGAAAGTTTCAAAAATTTTAGAATGCCTTAAAGCCATCATATCGACAACTATAAACATCTCCTTTTACTTTAATTATGAATAACATTTAATGAATAACGTATATTTTTTATACAAAAAAATTATAATGCAAATTATAATATCAATGAAAGTCAAAGTTGATATTTAATATCGATTGTATTCATATCTATTTTCTGTAGTGATTGTATCTCTGTATCTTTTTCTTTATAATTTTTAACTGCCTTTTTAATTTTACTAATGCATACCGATAAAAGAAATTTATACTTTTCACACGAGTTTCGAGATTATGGAAAATATTTCCATCGAAACTGACAAGCCTGTTATGTAACGCAGTTAAAATGCGATTTTACCCTTCCATTAGACTTTAGAATAGAGTTATAAAGTATTAAACAATTATGTTCATTCGTTGAAATAATTTGCACTAATCTTTTCCTTTTTATAGTAAAGCTAAATTTTAAAAAAAATTTATCGCTTGCATTTATGAATTCAGTTATAAGTCTTTTAATGCGTGAAAGGTAAGGTTTGAGATTAAACTGCAAATTGAAGCACGCCTGTCGAGTTTATTTAAAAGCCTGGACGTAAAACCTATAAAATCATTTATTCGACGTGCATTGCTTTCTTTCCATTCTTCGGAAGCTACGAAAACGTTTACTTTATTTCTTAAGCTGTTTTGGCAACGTGCCATCCAGTGTGAGCGCCACCTAACGGATATTGTAATAATTTTTCGTGCGGGAGTTAAGAAATTTGAAAAGATGAAGAGGAACATAACTGTTTTCGGAAGGTTTTTACGCAAGAAAAAAAGGACAAATGGTAGAAGCTTTAAATGAAATGCGAAATGGTTGAAACGAAAAACAATATCCGCATTGCAACAGCTATTTTTTTCTTTCTTCCTTTTCTTTTTGCTTAATGCGAGTGGATGGAATTTCGGAAATGCGTTTAATTCGAATTATTTACTTTTCGAACCTGGGAGAAAAAAACGGGATAAATAAGTTCTTAACATTTTTATTATCTTCTTTGGGGTACGGAATATTAATTCATTTTCGTTCTTATATGCACGCCTTTTCAGTAATAATTGGCTTTATTTGCATTTTGAAAAAATCTGCAAACTGCAATTTTAGCAAGCATTACTTAAAAATTACTCTAGCAAAACTCAGCATAGAGTAATTGCTCTTTAGTGTAATTACTTTACGATAATATTATAACTGCAAACAACGTTACAGCAAAAAAGAAATTTCAACGTCTCTGTCTAACTTCTAAAAGCAGTTTTAAAAAATTTAAGGTAAAATTCCCAACTATGGAAGTCGCATTCTTATCCGTTTGAAAGAAGAAATAATTTTCAATTTCTCGAATTAAATTTAAATTTTATCACTATCATATAGTATTATATATTTTCTGCAGGAAATTAGCATTAAACTGAAAAATAATTTCCCTTTTCATGCCCCTAAAATAAAATTTATTATTTTTTCACAGGTTTTAATTTGTTATTACGGCCCCTTATCTGTGGAAGCAGTGAAAAAAACACTTATTGTAAAAGGACAGTTCATTAGTTGTAAGAAGGAAAAAAAATTATGTTCTTTGTTACATAAATTACAAACAAAAAAAATTTATGGTTCCATTTGCAACGCTTTCAACTGTCAACTGTTTCATTTGTCTAAATTTGATGACAAAATTTCTCGTATAATGAACATTTTTGGAGAGGTCGCAGTGACCTCTCATCACAGCGTCCACAAATGTAGTACAGCGAAATCATCAAGAAAATTACTGATATGCAGGGTGGGATTGGATCCAAGTACAGTGAGCATAAAAAAGGGACTACCCCAAATAACGTTTGCTCTAACGATCGGATCTTCACGTTCTAAGACTCAATCTTAATGGTTCGATGCCTCAAATATGCTAATTTATAAGGGCAGAAGATATTTTAAGGTACGAAATCAGACACAAAAACATACTTTCTCTGAATAAACATACCTTTTTTTCGACAGATTCAGATTTCTGACCACCAAAATATGGGGAGTAGACACAATCTGGAAAATAGGGTTCGAATAGTTTGGTCAGGAGAGAAATTTGGACCCCTTAATGTTAATTTTACTTTTTGCGTATTTCACTATATCTCAAGAACTTTTCAAGGGAACTGAAAAAATTTTACTTCCGGAGATAACTGCATGCAAAAAATAACTTTTAGTAAATATTTATTATTTTCCATTATTTTATTCAAGAAGGGTCGGAACATTTTTGAACTGTAAGGTAATTTTTTACATCATTTTAAAGAATATAATTTTACATGAATAAATACAGAAATCGGTCGAATAGTTTCTGAGAAATTGAATTTAAAAACAGTCAGATACTTAAAATTCGATTTCTCAAGAAATATTCGACCGGTTTCGCTCAAATTGCATATGCGGCCTAGATGAATGGTTCTTTTATATTTTATCGGAAAAATAACAATACCGACTCCTATGAGTATCATATCTTACTGTTATTATACATTTTAGTATTATCGTGTAAAAAAATGGTGGTAGTAAAAAAATGGTGGTAATGGTAATGGCCAAATAGTGTTAAAAGAAAAAAAATATTGATGTTTAACTACGCTAGGAACTACGCTTGGTTCTTGGTGTGATTAAAAACAAGAAAACCAAAAGTTATCTGTGGTGTTTCACAACATTAATTTAGTGTCAAGTAGTTGCCACCAAAAATACACTACAGATACGATGAATGCACTTAAAACAATTGCCATTGATCTGGAGAAAATTCAAATTCCTCTGATTTATAGACCATTAAATTTTGATGTTCCAGGTTTGAAACTCATTTTGTATTATTATGGTTATGAGTATTTTCAATGCTCCCTAATCTGAAAATTATGAAATCAGAGATTCGAATTCTTCATTTTATTTCTAATTATGCGCTAAAACATACGGAAAGGTATTCATTTTTACTAAAATAATAACGCTTTTTAAAAAAAAGAATAAATCACCTAAAATTAGATCTTATATTTAAAATAATTTTTTTCTGATGAAATAAGTTCAATTTTAGTAGTTGCAATAATTTTAAGTAAATAAATATGTGGCTCTTTAAGTGCAAAATTAGTGAAGAAGAAAAGCTAAAATTTTTCAAACGGAAATCAAAATAGAGATTCGAAAACTACATACACTTTTCTCAAAACAAAAACGCATTTTTTCTTGTATATTTAGAACTAGAGTAAGCACTGCTTCACTACGTTGAGGTTCGTAAACTGTATAATAGGTTTAGTACAATGCATACACTTTTCTCGAAGACAGATGCATTTTAGTGTATATTTAGAATAATTAGAGAATGCATTGTTTCATCATGTTGTAGGGAGAATAGAGGTTCGTAAACTACATAATAGTATTAGTACAGTGCATACACTTTCCTGAAAAATTAGAGAATACATTGTTTTGCCATGTTGTTGGGAGAATAGAGGTTTATAAATTACATAATAGTTTTAGTGCAATTCATACACTTTTCTCAGAGACAGATGCATTTTAGTGTATATTTAGAATAGTTAGAGAATGAATTCTTTCCTCATGCTGTAAGGAGAATAGAGGTTCCTAAACTACATAATAGTATAATAGTATGAGAATATTATAATAATATTGTTTTTATTATATAATGATAATAGTATTACTTAGTATGTAATAATATAATTATTTTAAATAACAATTACACACAATGCAATACCACTTCAAAATATATTAAGAAATTTCTTTGAATTAAAAGGTCCACTTACTATCAAACTTGATTTCATTAGGGAAAAAATCAGAAGAAAATTGTATAGGTGAGAGAATTATTTAGTCGGATAGAGATATATTATTCAAAAAGCAACTCATTATAACGTCATTTCCTTTTATATACCTCTATCCTTATCCCATCTTCTATTCCATATATTTCTTTTATTCAAGTCATAAGATCTCAGAAAACAAAATAACCTACTCAATCACTTTTGCTATCATTACATAGTCTTTTTGAACGTAGGCTTGATTTAAATAAATAAGAAAAAGTCCGGTGAGTATGGCGGCTATTTCAACAAATCAGGAAGTGGACGTGAAACACAAATAATTGTACAAAGAATGAACTATTATTTGTGCTAATACTTTCGGTTTTATAACCAAGAACCTTTCTCCATATATGAACACAAAATGAAGCATAAATTCTTTTGAAGCACTCATAAACAAGAGTGCACTATTTGTTCACTTATACTTCAAGAGAACTGCCTTATTAAATCAGATATTATGGTGAACACTAAATGGTTATTTCTAATATTCATTCCATTAGAGATTAATTCTGTTCTTTTCTAACACAAGTATTTTTTAAACTTTTTTATATGTTTTTACAAAAAAGTTATCAATATGTGTGCTGCTTTGAGTTCAATTATTTTAATCTAAAGCAAAGTCTGTCAACGTGGAGTGCACTCTATTCATGAATGCAAGTGAGCAATTTATTCTTATTAAATTACAAAATATTCCTTTCAAAAAATGAATGTCCGTTGCGGGAAACTTAGCAACGGAGTCTCTGTTTCTATTTATGACATTCCGTATCGATCAAACAGATACCAAACGGTAAATGAAGGAAGATCCACAAAACTCTTTTTAAACTTTTTCAAAATGGATCTTCTTTTTCTTTTTTCGTCTTTAGAGAAAATGCTTCTTTTTGAAAAAAATTATTCAGATAATTTTTTTTGTATTATTTTCAATATCACTGAGATAACAATTTTTGTCTTGTTCACACAACTTTTATAAACATATTCTACAATATGTTTCCTCAAATTTTATATAATGCTACATTTTATCTGAGAATAGTTTCATTCTATCTTCGGCTAATTACATTTTATTTGCGAATTACATTTTATCTGCGAATAGTAACATTTTATATGTGAATAGTTTTCTTTTATCTGGGAATAATTATATTTTATCAGCGAATAGTTACATTTTATCTGTGAATAGTAATAGTTATATTATATCTAGAAATAGTTACATTTTATCTGGGAATAGTTACGTTCTATCAGTGAATAATTTCATTTTATCTATGAATATAAATCACTTTTTATCACTGAAAAGTTACATTTTATTTGTAAATAATTATGTTTCATTTATAAATCGTTATATTTTACCTGGGAATTATAAAGTTCTCTGAGACACTTCGTCATAAGCATTTTTCTCCTTCGGACGCTATATAAGAAATATTTTAATGTGACAGATAATTAAATAGTAAAGATTTAAAATTCTATTATATATAATTCTCTTACGTGGCTCCCAAATTTTGGCTGTATTTCTTTTCCGCCGGTGGCAACGTTTGCTTTGTTTTGAAAACACCAAAGCATTCTGCCTTTTAATGATGTGTTTCTGATCTAATATATATAATTCTCTTACGTGGCTCCCAAATTTTGGCTGAAGTATTTCGTACAACTAAATAAGATTCTTTTCACAACAGTTAAATATTTACTTTATTTTCTTCATTCATACAGAAAACAGTCGGCAAAGAATTCTGTTAGGTTAAAAAACACTTCGCTAAAAAAATAACGAATTCTAAAAGAAAAGAAAAATAAACAACTTGAAAAATAAAAATGCCGTTGCCAGCCATTGAATTTTTTGAAAGTTAACTTAGCAACATTAATCAAAATGACATAGAAGCGCAACTAGATCAAAATTATGATACCTGAGCGCTTGACGTAACAAATCCTTCAATTCTAAAAGTGTTGTATCGCCAAATGCCCAAATTAACAATTGTGTTCTTAACGAAATTCTATGAAAAGTTTTAAATAAAAAACCTACTTCTACAACCGCTTCTTGAAGAACTTGGCTCATTGATTAAAAATATTGTTTTAATTTTACAGTAGTAACTTTACTTCTACTTTCATTATTGCTATGACCCTCTTTCATTACATTTTGCAACTTCATGCTAAAATTTGTGGACTTTATGTTGTTTTGTAGATGAATACTGACATTTAGAAATGTGTACATAAAAAAATAATATTTAGAGGTTAAGAGTTGCCTCAGAAAAATTTGAATTGTTGACATTGAACTTAACAATGAAAACAATCGTTTTTGTGAAAAATTGAATTGAAGACATTCAAAACTAAAAATATTGTGTTTCAACTTAACAATACTACCTTAATTTATACTTTAGAATTGCCTCGGAGAAATTTGAATTGTTAGCAATGACTTAAACAAAAAGTTTTATTTTAACTGACAAATACTATATTGTGATTTTAACTTTTTCTATGACTATACTCATTTTCTTACTCTTTTCTTTGTTTTTTATACATTTTATTTTTTTGTGATAAAATAAAAAACTTATAGTTGCTGTGCTTCTGAACACTGATGAAAACACAAAATGATGGGCTTCATCAACAATCAGAAATATATACATTTATTTTACAAATTCCATATTATTAAGGTGGCGCCCTTCAGAGAATTAAAAATACAAAATTATCTTCATCAAAGCCGATACTTTACATCCGGCGTTCAGTGGCAGGCTACTATTTCATATTGTTTTACAACACATGGCTTTAGCCCTCTGGTGGGAAAGACTTTAAAACAAAACTTACAACAGTTACTTTTCTCAACAACTGAAATTTAGAATAGTGTGATTAAGAAAAATATGTGAACTGCTTGCAATTTCAAATTAATATTGAAATGTACAGGTTTAGAATTTTCTACAGGGAAAAGTTTTCGGAACTTCAGTAGTCAAAAAAGTATACAAAAACTAGACGTTAAGAACGTATCCAATGAGCGAGCAAAGCGAGCATTGGATTGCGAAGCAATCCGAAACGAACTGTGAAAGCAGTTCCGGGGGTTGGTGAGCGCCAGCGATCAGGGGGCAAAGCCTCCTAGTTATTATTAAATAGTATTATTAGGATACATCATTAGAGATTATGTTTTTTCAAATTATGGGATATCATATAATTTTTCAAATCGTATGATTTAGAGATTTCTTGAAGACTAGCCGCTTGTGAGAACTAGCTGGTCAGTCTTAACAAATGCATCTCTCCGCAGATCCACATTGTCCTTTACTTGCAAGGACTCACCGTTTCGCGACTCCAAGCTTATTTTGCTGCATTCGGCAACATTGCATTGAATCGTCCGTATTATTATTTAATTGCAGATAGAAGGTGTATAAATCTTTTTACAAGTCACCTGCGGTGGCCAATTTGTCTGCCCAAACAGATTCACGTTTCGTGGTTCTACCTGGTCTTCAACTTGAATGTATTTACCTCTTCTCGATTAAATGGCACAAAAGTGGAGTAGATTATTTACGGAATTACGGAGGAAACAACAGCGTGGAAAAAAACAAACTCGTACGTGATTGTCAACATTCTACTGGTGATAATGGTGTGTTGAAATAGTGTTTCAGGAAGCGGAAATAATATGCGTATGGTGTGCATGCCCGTGGGCACAATATCTTCCATTTTAGGTGTTTACAGCTAACATACGCCCTTTAAATTGTATGTGAAAGTTGAATGTCTTTTAAAGTGTTTCTTTACGCAATTTTTTTATTTTTTGAATATTCAACATCAAATTCGGGGAGATATTGCTCTAAAGTTTCTGCTCGTACTTTTAATTATTTTTTAAAAATAACTCTTATCTAGTTATTATAAACTTTAAAGTTACTAAAATATCAAATATACACCAAGCATTCTTACGGCACAAAAAGAACTGTTTTTGCTACCATTCTTTGAAGTTATAACAGATTGAAGTTTCACAGTGAATAGAAAAGTTCCTTAATGACATCTGAATATGTCTCAAAATGATCCAACTTAACAGAATAAACCATTTTGAACAAAAATTGTGTTCAACAGTTGATTTGACGTAACTTGACAATTTAATTGTTAAGCATAACAGTTACATTTCCAAGTTATATCAAATTAATTTATATAAAATTATGTTTAGAAATTAATTTGACGTTTGTTTTCAACTTTGTCTTTCGTAGGCTACGTCGACACACCGACACGGGTTTAATGTCTTTCGGCATGGGTTTAGACCCCTATGGCCGGACAACGGGTGGGTACAGCATGGCGCAGCGCCACCACCACCTGAGGAAACCACGGTCATGGCACCCGTCACCTTATGTCTCAGAAGACGAAGACGAGAGGGAAGAGAAGAAAGCGAAGATTAAAGCAGAAATAGCGAGACGAAGGCAGCATATAGAAGAGAACGCCAGGTTACACGACGAGCTATACAAAATCGCCAGAGTTAGAGATGCCACAGGTCAGTAAAATACAATTTTTAGACATTTTTTTCATTTAACTTTAATTGTATTTTTAAAAAAAATAATAATTACTTACTTTTAAAAATTATTTAAAAAATTTACTTTTTTTCCTTTTTTAAAAAAAATGTAAATGAAATCGAATTTTGTTAATTAAAAAACCATTGAACTGTTTTAAAAAAAATGGGATATAGCCTTGGAAGTGTTGGCATCTAGTCAAGTTTGAATAGAATTTTTCCTCTCTATACCTATTGAGCATGGAGTGTATAGAGGAAAAAACAAAATTAAAATATGGGAGAAAAGGAGTGGATTTGTGTGTGCAGAAGAGGAATAGAGTCAAAAATTGAGAAATTCTGGGTAACATTCTCAGAAGTTTAAAATTATAATTAATAAGCAATTATGTAATTAATAAGCAATTATAGCAATTATAGAAGCATTAATAAGCAATAAAAATTTTGTATTATTTTAATTTTGAGATTGAAGAGGATTTCTGTTTATTTATTTATTGTCAGTAAGTTTAGGATTCGCGTTCAGAATCACAGTGAAATAGATTGAGCGGTAAAAAGTCAACACATTGGATATTCGTTCCTTGAGTACAAATCCTTAATTATATACATTAATTTTTTTTTAAATATTTTGACGGAAAATTATATTTGACCCATTGTATGGTAAGTCAAAAAAAAACGTACCACCGCGAATAACTTTTGATCTAATGATCGGATCTTCACGTTATAACACTCAATCTTAATGTTTCAGGAGTGACTTCAAATATGCTAATTAATCAGTGCAGATGATATCTTAAGTTACGAAATCAGACACAAACACGCACTTTCTCTGAATAAACATACCTTTTTTTCAATGGAATTGGATTTTTGATCCCAAAATATAGGGGGTTGCCGCAATTCGGGAAATAGGGTCACCATAGTTTGGTCAGGAGAGCGATCCAAAGTTTGGGCCCCTTAATGTTAATTTACTTCTCGCGTATTTCTCCATATCTCGAGAACGTTTTAAGCGTATTGAAAAAATTTTGAACACAAATATAAAATTAGTTTAGCCAAAGATAACGATATGCAGAAAATAACTTTTAGTAAATATTTGTTATTTTTTATTATTTTATTGAATAAGCTTTTAGTAGTTTTTTCAATAATGGTCGAAAAAATTTTGAGTTGTAAGGTTTACAATTTTTTACATCATTTTAAAGTAAAAAAGTCGTATATTTGAAATTTGATTTCTCGGGAACTATTCAACCGATTTTGCGCAAATTTTGTATTTTGTCTTGTAAAATTACATAATTTTAAAAAATGTATACCTAACAATTCAAACTTTTTTCAACTATTAATAGATAAAAATTCATAAATATTTACTAAAATTTATTTTTCGCATGAAATGGTCTTAAGATAAACAAATTTTATAATTTTGTGCAAAAATTTTTCAATTTGCTTAAGAAGTTTTCGAGTTATAGTGAAATACGCAAAGAGTTAAATAAACATTAAGAGGTTCAAACTTTCGATCGCTCTCCTGACAAAACTATGGAGCCCATGTTTCTCAGATTGCGGCTACTTCCTATATATCAGAAATACGTATCCGTCAAAAAAAGGTCTGTTTATTCAGAAAAAGTACGTTTTTGTGTCTTTTGTCTGATTCTGTTACTTAAAATGAAGTCTGCACTAATTAATTGGCATATTTGAGTACAACCCTATAAACCATTAAAACTGAGTCCTGGATCGTAAAGATCCGATCATTATATCAAAAGTTATTCAGGGTGGACCAATTCTCTTTTTTTTCTTTCGCTTACTGTACATTCGTGTAACAATGGTGCTTTTCTTCATTAGAACTAGTACCGGGAGGGTTAGGGATATTCCGAAGGAAAAGAAATATCTTATTGATCGTATTTAATACATGTTATAATATGTAAATTTGAGGTAAATTGAGGATCAAGTGATTCTAACTTATATTAAACCTCTACATATACTACAAATGCATTTTATTTGCATCGTTTCTGAAAGAGTTCCTTCATGTGGTCAGTTTTTTTTTATTTTATTCTGCTACGACAGTAACTAAAAATTTTTATCTTAAAATAATGAGACCCTTACAATGACTCAATATGGCTCAAAATATTTTATTCACCTTACAAGGCATTTTTTATCATTAAGCCATAATACCGAAATAAATTATTCACAACAAGAGTTTAGTAAATTTTTAAAAAAATCAACATTTGTAGGTAGGGTAAACTAACCAGTGTAGGAACACTTAAGCTTAGCTTGCCTTTAAAAAAATCACAAAAATTTCAAAATTTGTAATTTTAGCTAAATGGCAGTGCAAAACATATTTGTTATTAAATGCAAATTATGTAAAAAAATTTAGAGAGCTTACATAATATTGTTTTAAGTTTTTGGTGACTCTATTAATATGTAGTAAGATAACCAAGTGAACAAACAGTTCTCACCAGTGAATGAACTCTAAATTTTCCAGTGAATGAACACTTAATTTTCAGAATTTTTGATGCTCTTTTGGAATTCATAGGCCATACAAATGTCTAACAACAAGGATTTTTTCTTGAAATTATAACATCTAACCACAGCTAACGTGGAAAATTTTACTTTTTTTTTTCATTCATAAAATGGAGAGTAAAATGGGGTTGAATACCGAATAAAAGTAATTTTCTTTAATTTTCTTTCTCACAGTTTAATAGTCGAGTCTAAATCATGAATGTTTATCATTGTGTAATCCGATGATTTTTTATTACTATTATTTAATCGCGTTTTCGTTTAATCTTTTCCCCATATTTTTTTAAGCTTTTTTTTAATCTTTTTAAGTATTTTTTTCTCTCCATCATACTTTCTTGCCTTAACTCTTTTTACAGCTCTTTGAGTCTCTTTAAATTTTCGTCTTTTCTCTGAAGTTAATGCAAAAGGTAATTTATTTCTTTTTATTTTGATTTGATCTTCCTCTTTTTTCCCAATATTTGGCCAATGTAAATGTATCTTCGAAATATCTTCTGATTTTCCAGTACTATTTCTAGAATTTCTCACTGGATAATTGATGGGATAAAGGTGTTTCGAAGTTTGAGAAAAATCCATCTCTCATTCATTTATATCTAGTGGGTCTTCAGCAGCACTTACCATTTTTTGTCTTATAATAGAACGAATTGCTTTTGCAACTAACAATGCCTCAAGAGGACTTATATCAAAATCAGTTTTCAAGATACATTCATTATCAATGTTAGTTCTTTCAGCTTCAGTGCCAAAGTCTGACTTAACCAAATGTTCTTCTTGCAATAAATTCTTCCATATTTAGAAAAGCACAGGCTATTGGATATTTGGGAGATTAGACTCTTCTATCAATGTTCCTTTAAAAATTTGTTACATATCTTGTGAGATTTCATTCTCAAGCTTCGGAAGAATTAGTGCATCGTTAAGCTCGAAGTTCTCGTTTATCGAAATATGTGTTTTGTTGATAAGCTTTCTTGCTCAATAACTCCTTGCGTCTGTCTTGCATGCATTTGTTAAAGTCAACGTTTTCAACATCAAATGGAAACATTTGAAAATTTTATAAAAGCATTTAACTTCATTAGTTGATGTCTCAAAAGCCTATTAAGAAAAGTGTAAAATTACCTCTTCATATTGTTTTACGACTTTTTTTTTCAAGATCTAACTGAAGTTTCATTTAAGAATTCAAAGCTCGAAATACACCTACATCACAAGGCTGGAACACACAAGTAGAATTAGGTAGAAAGTTAAACCAGCGAATTTGTTTTGATAAACAAAACTTACTCAGTTTCAAATTGATATGAGATTTATGCCCATCCAAAAGAAGCAAAATAATTAATGTAATAGAATTTTCTATTAGCCATGGGTAGAAAGAAGCATTTGCAATATATTCGTAAAATGTTGCTGTGGTCATAGATTCACTTCATGAATCCAATGAAGTATATAGCAGGAACTGATTCTGTAATACCTGGAGGAATTCTTCAGTAAAGAAAACTATCGATGGAGGTACTTTTTTCCACTAGCTGAAATGTTAACCAAAACTGTTGTCCGTCCTTTTTCATTCCTAGGAACTATAGAATATAAATCCTTATAATTTTTTGGGCCGAAGATTTTTCCCGTTTAAGTGCAGTATTCAACACCTGAATGCGATCACATTCTAAAAGGATGCCAAGGCTACTTCCCTCCTGAAGATTCCTCTAAAGTTCTTAAAACCACTCTCGAATATTATTCTCAGTTTTAGAAAGGGAAGTTTTGCCTTTTGAAATTATCTACGCATTGCACTGAGTTATCAGTGGATGTCGACTTAAAAAAACTTTATCCATTTTTCACCTGGATGGCTGTCTTCAGATAGATGTTTCCTACTCGTATCCGTCATGACGTTAAAGACCGCATTACGATAATAATTTAGCTAATTATTGTCACAAAACCCAGCAAAAAATGTTCTATTCAAGTTTTTATCAATATATTTATTTAGTTTTCGATGAGTAAACATAGTTTATTAAGCTGTCTAACGTTTGATGGAACTAACCACAACATTTATAAAGATAAATTATAAATAAATTATGATTATAATTCTTTCCATAAATTTAGCAATTAAATTAGAATTTTCAAATGAAATTATTTTAAGAATTATTCATGCAACATTTAACAGAATTTTGAGTGTCCTCTATATCGCAGAACTACTAATTATCTTAGAGCCACGCAAAATCATATTTCACACCTACTGTTCATTCACTGGGAAATCTATTCCCAGAGAAGGAACATGCCTGTTCCTTCACTGGTTAGAACTTGTTTTTTGTATTTTTAACATAATTTTGATGTATAATATGACCAAAGGTACAAGAAAATCAAAAATTTTCTTTCATTTTCATTAACTTGAAAAAATCCCAGTTTAGGAACACTTGTTTATTCATTGGTTTTTCATCGTTTGGTAATCCAGTTAAAAAAAAAAAAACCCTAATCTCAATACTTGCTTATGAGATGATGCTTAAAATAAATCAAACGTAACTCCAATAACCACATTTTGAATTCCTCTCTTCACAGTGAGGAAAATAGAACTATTGTATGCAATTAATTGCACTTTAAAATAATAAATACGAACAGTGACCTTAAAAGTTTGTCATAGAATCAAGATGCTGAACAGATACTAACAAATTCAAAAAATTTTCCAGAGAAGACTATATGATCAGGCAACCCAATGCATTGTTCGATGACTTCCTATTGTTAGGTAGTAAGCTACTGTTACCAATCAATCTAAGTAGAAAAGTTTAAAATATTAATTTTAAAAAATATTTATCAAATGTTCATTCACTGGGGTGTGTTCCTTCACTAGTTGGTTTACCCTATGTAAATATAAGAAAGCTATTTACGAATCTTTTTATTTTTCATTGATTCTATTCATTGATATTTTCTAAACACTTTCTTCGATTTGTTAAAGCTAATCACACATCATCTAAAATCTTGTAGCGTAACATGGTAAAAGCCAAACCCGCGTATTTACCATTTGTCGAATTGTCATATTCGTAATATTAGTCTAGACCCCATCAACATGTTCTTAAACGCAACATTTTGGGACTTCCTTTAACATTGTCTTCTATTTATCTCTTTTGATTGCAACTAAATGAGAATTATTTTTCTAGGCTATGTGAGCCCAGCGTATGGCGACCGCCTTTACACCAGCCCCATTTCTTTGGAGAGTGGAGGGTCGTCGCAGGAGTCGACCCGGGACCAGGACGCTTTGCAGGCCATGGACGTCTACCGCAGCCACCCTTACTCCTCCTCCTCCGCCTACGTATCGCCACATCATTCGAGGTCACTTTCCTCAAGGTAAATTCATCCATCTTCAAATAACAAAATATTTTATCCGGAAAGATATGTCCAGACATTGTTTATCTTGCACGCTATAAATTCAGATTTTGATATTGCAACATATTTAACTAGGAAAATATATCCAACCATTATCTACTTAGGTCTATGGACATCTACCGCAACCTCGATTACTCTTCCTTTTCCGCCCACGTATCGCTACATCAATTGAGAATCACTTTCCTCAAAGTAAATTCATCAGTCTAATCTTCAAATAACAAAATATTTCAGCCTGAAAAATCTATCCAAACATCGTTTATCTTACGCGCTATAAATTGAGATCTTGATATGATGGCAACAAACTGAAACAAGGAAAATATTTCCAACCATCATCTACTTACATCTATGGGCATCTACCATGACCTAGATTACTCTTCCTCTTCCGCCTGCGTATCATTCGAGAATCACTTTCCTCCATGCAAATTCAACAGTTTAATCTTCAATTAACAATATATTTTTGCCATAAAAGGAAAATTTGTGGAACCATCTTCAATTTTGCATGCTCTCATTTAAGATCTTAGTATCCCATCAATACATTTTAGATAGAAATATATACACTGTAGCTGCAGTACTTTGTACAACTAAATAAGATTCTTTTCACAACACTTAAATATTTACTTTATTTTCTTCATATATCAGTCGGCAAAGAATTCTGTTAGGTTAAAAACATTTCGCTGAAAAAGGAAAACGAATTCTAAAAGAAATAAAAATAAACAACTTAAAAAATAAAAGTGCTGTTGTCAGCCATAGAATTTTTTGAAAGTTAACTTAGCAACATAAATCAAAATGACATACAAGTGTAGGTAGATCGCAAAATTATGATAACTGAATGCTTGACGTAACAGTAGCATCGTCTAATCTTGCATGCTATCATTTTAGATCTTGATATCATAGCGCTGGTTAAAGTTTAGAAAATGTATCCACCGTCATTCATTTTAAAGCTCAAATCAAGTGCAGAAATTGACATTCGATTCTCTAGATGAGAATCTCCCTCAGTGACTATAAAACGCCAAAAAGGTGTTTAGGCAATGATAAAGATTCTTGTCTGGTCAAATCAAAATTATAGTACGTGTATTTCTATACTTGTCTTTCACTATCTAGCAAAGAGTATGCCATATTCTTATGGACATCATTTATTTTGTTTGCTACCATTTCTTTATTATAATAAAGAAATTGTATTGTATTGTATTATAGTAAAGAAATACATTTTACTCAAGAAAATGTATCCAAGCATGCTTTTTTGCATGATAACCATTTCAAAAGTTTTTATTATTATAGCAAAATATTTAAGCCGATAGAATGTATCCGAATATCCTCTATTTTGCATGAAATAATTTTCGGAGATCTTAATATCATAGCAAAATATTTTATCTTGAAAATATATCCAACCATCGTTTATCTTACATACTATCATTTTAGGAGTTTTTATAACACTAGAAAAATATTGAGGCCAGGAAAATAAATGTCTTGCGGGATATCAGTTCAAGGGATCTGATTAAAATAGCAAAATATTTAAGCAAGGAAAATATACAAATCCGATTGTCCTTCTTCTTTTGTGATATCATTTTAGTCATATCATTATATCATAGCGAGAAAAAAATGTCTTTCGTCTTGCCTGCTATCATTCTATTTGATTTGTTAAATTAAAATATAAGCTGTGATTGTATCAAATTTGCTTACTACTAAATTTTGTCCGAGTGGTCAGCTGTCTCCTTTCTCTTATAAAGTCACAGATCCTTATAAAACCTCATAACAGAGCCGCGATGGCTCAGGGAATAAAGCGTTCACCTCCCAAAAAGGTGAACCGGGTTCGATACCCAGCGATGGCTGGTCGATACGAATCCGCATCCGGCTTGCACCAACCACAGTCCTGACGTGAAATATCCTCAGTAGTAGACGGATCATTGGTTAGAGTCCCCTTGGCATCAGGCAAATCGTGGGAGCATACTGTTTATTAAAATAAACGTATAATAAAACTAAAATGGTTGCTAAAATAAGAAAATTTAACTTTGGTTCTATCTTTATAGAATACCCTTCTTCAATGATAAATTATAGTATAACCACCTGCACACGGCTGGCAATGAACGTGTTAAACGAAGTAATATGCTTTTGCTTAAAATTCATATTCATTTTAAGCTCGGCGAATTAATTTTGTTGTTTTGCTTAAATTTGAAGTGCCCCACACCACTGGTTGAATAGCTGAATTCAACAAAATAACTGCTGGCAGCAACGTTAAATCTGCCGTGACTGAAAGTCCTCTCGTTGACTGAAGTTCAGAGAAAGGGGTACCAGCACAGGCGTTGTCTACGTCATCTGACCAGAGTCAAAATTACCTGGTATTCTAGCCAACGTGGTCGTTAAAAGATAGAACACTAAAAATAAGGCTAAGTGCTTAGCCATGTTTGAGTGACGAAGTGCGTAACTGATCTATAAATGCTAAATGAAAATTAACATAAATTTGAAAATGCACTGTTCAGATGCCAAAACTAGTTTCTGTAAATGATACGAAAAATCCTCTCTTCTCCTTAACCAAGTAATAAAAATCTTAAACCAACTTTTTTGTAACTTTAGATTGGCATCATTCCATTTGAGCTGAATATCAGTTAAACTTTTGCCTGTGCTTGTTAGCTCTGAAGTTGAAAGAAAAGAAAGAAAACCTTTACTACCCTCGTTATTCATTAAGTCAGTTTCATAAGAAACAATTGTAAACGGCCTCTTTTCAGCTTCTTAATTAACCTGTAATGTCCCCAAACTGATTCGTCTTGAGTTACTTAAATGCGAAATTAATTATGAAAACTCTCAAGAAACTTGCTTACGTGGCCAAACTTTAACAAAACACCTGTACAACCTTGCACAATAGCTAAACCCGTCTGGTCCTGAACTTGTATCATAAATTAATCCTTTTGACTGTTGTCAGCTGAGAAAATAGTCTTTCCGCGATGAGCTAAAGATGGCGCTGTTGCGTGTTTAATTATTACATTGTAGTTCTTCCTCTTCGTTGAGCATTATTGTCTCTCTTCTCCTCTCTAATATGAGAAATGACGTCTAGAGATGTGTTTCATATGAGGTCGTTGAATATTTTAACAAAGGGTCATAGTCAATGCTTTCGAGTCTTATTTAACGAAGAAAGTAAAACTATTTTCCGTTCAACTAATGAACAAATAAATACTTTTTTTAATGAAATGTATATACGCCATAGACTAATATATATTTCAATTTGTAAAAGGCGTTGAATAGCTGAGTCATATTTAGACTTGTGATAGTCACTATTTAACTCTATAGTTCATAATTTTTAACCCAACCCAGAATACAAGAGAACTTTTAGATCAAGCAGTTGGACAAGCTTTATGGAGGACGTTCTGATGGACCCGCATGATGTTTTCATGGGAAGGAAAAACCACAAAAATCTTTCTAATTTAACTAAATAGAAAGACAATTCTAACACATGATAAGTTTACCATTAAGGATATTTTAAGTCAGCACTGCGGTCGGTGGGGACCGTGGTAAAACCATCACTGGGGTTCGTATCTAGGTCACCTAATTGGCAGGCGATTGCTCTATTCTCTGATTCGCCACGCCTATTGGTAGCTGATTGCATAATACGGCTCTTTACAAACTGCTGTTATCATTTTGCAATGCACCTCGCTAACTACAAAACTCCAATCAGCTAGGTAATTTCATTAGAAGCCCAGGCGTCTTCGTTACTTTACGAATTAGTTAGTTTAAATGAACTAAAACTTTAATGGGGCATATTTCACTCGGGGAGGGGCAGAAATTATCGCTAATTTGTACCTTATCCAAGATTTTCAACCAAGCTCTTTAGTTTAAACTTAATTTTGAGTTAAAAGAGTTTTACAGATGCGTGCTTCCCTTTTTTATTAATATATATACTATATATATATATGGAGTTTGTTCAATTTTTTTCAGATATGATGGGGTTAGTCGTTCTCATAGCCAGCCCTGGCAGTACGAATACGGATATTTGGAGGATGACCCCTTAGATCCCCTTAATGACCCATTCTACGATTACTCACCCCCGGTGACAGACTCCGAGGCGGATCTAGCGCCCATGCCTCTGCTACCAGATATGCCTACCCGGTCTCGGAAACTTCTGCAAGACCTAGGCAGCACACCACTGCACCATCAGCCTTACAGTGATCCACCCTCCAAACAGCACTACTCCAGATCAGGTAACGTAATAAAATATTAATCATGTGTGACATAAAATACTGCTAACCCTAAATTTGC